>NC_056744.1:251056321-251298821 GCF_019279795.1 Protopterus annectens | reverse complement strand
TGAATTCCACTTATCCTAATTAAAGGTTTGGTTAGTAATAAGTCACAGGTTACCGAGAAGGTCTGTAAGTCCTTACCTAGATGTGTATTAGAAATGTCTGTAGACAGTGAAAGTATTAAATCAGTTATTCAAAATAATTGGAAAATAATAGCAGGGAATAAAGATCTTAGTACTATTTTGGGAGATGAACCAATGTTAGTTCTAAAAGTCAGACTATTAAGAGTATGCTTCAACAAGATGAAATAAGTAAGTTACCTCCAGTAACTAATAAAACTAAAGGTATGTTTAAATGTTATAGCTGTAGTGGCTGTAGATTTATTTTAGAGGGACCATATATTAATTTAGAGCATTATCACAAAACTATTAGTATTCAGGGCAGATATAACTGTTTAACAGAAAACATAGTATATGTCGCGCTTTGTTCAGGTTGTCCTGCGCACTATATAGGGATGACAACAAGAAGTCTCAGTAAACGTATAAATGAACATTGTTATGCTATAAAAATTAAAGATCAGAATAATGCCCTCTACAGGCATACAGTAAAATGTAAGTCTTATAAGAAATTTACATTTTCCATCTTAAAGCAAGTTAAAAGTGATTTGAGAGGAGGGAATATGAAAAACAAAGTCAAAAGGAAGGAAACTATGTGGCAGTTACAACTTGGTGCAGATATTCACTCAGGTCTTAAAGACATGATAAATATTAAATGTTTCTTGGTTGAAAGGAAGCTTGTGAAATGAATTTTGAATTTTGTTTTATTTTTAAATATGAAATATATGTGTGTATTTGAATGTTGGTTAGATACATATTGCTTTACAAGTATTTTATTTTATGATTGATAAATTATTTGATGAGATAATAGGCTTTTAATTAAGCAGAAGATATATTTAAGTCAGTGTTCTAGCACATTGTTTTATTCTGATGAAGTCTACATGACGAAAACTTTGATTAAATTATTATACGTTAAAACAACTAAATTCCTGAATTTTAATTATACTATAAACAGTTAAAGTATAATATCCTTGGATATTAAGCTAGAGAAATGTCTGTCAAATGACAAGTTATTTACTTCAGTTGTAAAGAAAGATGTTGCCAGTATTAACTACTTACATTATGGTAGCAAGCACCACACACATCAAAAGCATGGTATAGTAAGAGGTCAGATGGTGAGGATTGGCAGGCTAATCACAAATTATTCTGATTTTGAAAGTGAAATGGTCAGTATAAAAAAAATTTTTAAAGAAAGGGATGCCTTGTGTCATTGAGGAGATGGTTAGTGACACAGAGAAAGGAAAACAAATGTCAGTATAAACTGTTGACTGACAAATAGGTAGAAGATGCTAATCCTTCTGTGATGGGTGCTAATGGTATAAACAAGTATACTTTAGGATTAGTATTAACTAGTATGTTTGACACTCCAGTAATTCATGATATTGTGACAGATAAATGGTGGATAAAGTAGTGGGTGCAGCACCCACTATTACAAATAAATAAAAATGTTACAGCATTAAGAATATTCTTGAAAGATAGAAAGGGGAAACTGAAGGAAATGATTTAAGAATAAAAGGAACATGTTTGTGTAATATGTGCAGTCAATGCAGGTTTGCAACAAGCAGTCCTTCTTTTTTGTTTAAATACAGGAATACAAATATTGCAACTATATTACCTATACTGTAATTTATGTTGCTGGGTGTTTGCCATGCCAGGCATTTTATGTGGGCAGGATTATTAGGAAACTGCATTCAAGGATATATGAACACTGAAATGCAATGAAAAAGAAGAACGGCAAAAATGCTTTGTATAGACATACGTTAAAGAACAACAACAGGATTCTATTATTAAATGCTCAACTTATCTGTCCTTTTTCTCCCTATTTACAGTCCCTGCTACGAATAAACAACAATGCAGCATTTAAAATATTTTCAATGGACTGTTTCTATCCACTAGAACAGTACCTTACTGTACTGTGGTTGTTTCACTTTCAAAAAACTTTTATGCCACCATGGAAAAGCTTGCTGTAGTTTCCAATTCATTGATGTCATCAAGGCCAATGAATACACATAGTTTTCTGACCAATTCCCTCCCCAAACTGCCATCACTATGACCATCCTAAAAACCCACCCATGCTCTGATGTCATAGTTCCCTGGTCCTAGAATAAGGAAACAGTACATGAGTGAAGTCTACTGCTGTGAACTGTCAAATTACCCTTAGCACTTTGACAGCTAGGGAAGTTAGGTGTGAAGGGGGATGAGAAAGGAGTTGAAGTAGTACAATTCAGGCTTCAAAAAAGACTGCAATTTAGCCATTCTAAAAAGAAGCAGCAGTAAAAAGTACTTTGAAAGTCTGTTCTGTGGCATTTGCACTATTTGTGTTTTAAGTAGCCATTGAACAGCATGACATGTTACTTAAAACTGACTGAAAGACAGCAGTGTATGCATGCAAAATCAATGCAGTGACAGGAGCTTTAGGAAGAAAGAGGCTTGCATGATGTAATTTTGTACAGGCAAGCACTGTATTGTGGGATACCTAGAAGCAGACTAAACAATCAGGATCACTTCAAGATGCTAGAACCCATGTAATCAGACTCAGAAATTACATATAAAAATATTTAAAAACTTGTAAATAGTCCCAGAGTTGTGTTAATAATGTAGGAAATACCAAACAATGATGAAATACACATTTTTTTGAGTCTGTGGGTATGGTTCTCCTTTAAAATGCACACATTTTATTTTTTATATATTAGATGATGTAGAACCTGATATTGTGGGCAAAGATGCTAAAAATATGTTAGACACCAAGTAATATGAGTTGTGAATAAGATTGTATGCCAACAATTCTGGAGGTATGATGACCATATTCATTTTAAATTGTGCTTGATATAAACAGAGGCTTATGTAATGTACATGAAATGACTTTAAAGATGGCACAAGTGGATGTGTCCTGTGGATTAATATCAAGTGAAAGAACTGATTTTAAAGAAGGTACTTGATTGGATGTGTTTTAGATGATGTCATGATTTTTTACTTCTTCTTCTGCTTCTTCTTTTGGCTTTTCCAGCGGATCACATGTCTGCTCATGAGTGGCAGTGGAATTTTACAGTGTCGAGTTGCAAGCCTGGTGCCTAACCTTCCAAAGAAGGCACACACATGCACACACTCATGCCTAGGGCCAATTTAGAGCGTCCAATCCACCTGCAGCATGTCTTTGGGATGTGGGAGGAAACCAGAGCACCCAGAGGAAACCCACGCGACCACAGGGAGGACATGCAGATTCCACACAGAAGGCACACCAGCTGAGGAATGAAACGGAGAACCTTTTGCTGTGAGGTGGCAACGCTAACTGCTGCACCACTGTGGCTGCCCAATGTCATAAATTTTTACTATTTTTATGAAATGAATTTTATCTTGCAGTCAAAGTCTGAAGAAGTCTGAATACGAATAGACTAATGTGCTTACTCTGTGTGAAATAAAGTGTTGGACTGAGGGAACAACATAGTGGATTTTATATTTTTCTTGTTTTTATTTTGTTTTTAAAGTACAAAGCTGGGTGTTTGCGCATTTTGTTTTTATTTTTTTATTTTTTTAATAAATTGATATGGATTTTTCAGTATCCACTGTTATTTTTCCGAGCTCTTAAGCAGATTATCTGCATTTTTCATGTAATTCTGTGTTTTAGTCAGTTTTAAAATAGTGTTCATTGTTATTTTCTGAGATCTTAAGTGAATTACCAGCACTTCTCATCTAATTCTGTGTTTTAGTCGCTCTTCAAACTTAAAAAAAAAGTCAGCTTTGGCCAGCTGTGTGAGTTGTAACTAGAACATGCGGTAATTAAACCCAGCTCCTGGTATTTTGCATTACATGAGCAGTCCACCATCTTAGCCTTGGGAGTGTTGGTAGCTTGTAAAGAAAGCACTTGGACTACATTTTACATCCAGGAAAGTATGTTTAAACTACATTTAAAATACTGCACTTATTTGTTGTGAACCTGAAGTTATAGCTATTAAGTGAAGGCATTTTTATTATTGCAGTACTTTATAGTCTGCAATGCTTTTCAAGTGGTTTCTGTATACTTCCGATGTATTTAAATCAGTTGGAAATGGGCTTTGATTTTACTGCATTTTTACTATCTGTCTTCTAAATTTGCTCCCCAACCATCCCTTTCCTGTTGTGCTTTTAAACAAGGAGGCTTTTGAGCTGCTGCCCCACTATCTGTTCTTGGGAGCTCCTCCTAGTCTCTTCTTCTGCATACCTGCCCCTAGAAGGTCTTCCCAGTTTTATCTCTTCTGCTCATCTTGCCACGTACTGAGAGTACTGAGAGATGAAACTGGGAAGGCCCTCCTCTTAGACTATTAGTTTGCTTTGAAATTGCCTTACAGTGTGTGTTTCATATTGCTGGCTTGCCTGCTTTTGAATCAACTAGTAATTCCTTGTAGCTAATAAGTAGATGTTTTTCTGGGACATTAAGAAGATTGAGACTACAGTTCTAATAGGTAGGTAGCCTGGTCTGTCTGAACTGAAAACCATATAAGGATGTTTAAATTAAGAATTACCTGTTGTAGCTAGCTATTTGATTTGTTTCTGATACCTTTTCACTTTTGGCTAACTAAACAATGTTCTTGATTTAAGAAATCTGAGCCTGTGATTTTGGTTGTAGTAAAAGGGTAGACTGGTTTGCCCAAGTTGGGAAACATATGGGGACCTTAAGTGACAATTACATATTGTAGCTAGTTGATACCATTTCACTTTTGGCTAACCAAATATTTCTTTTTTAGAAGACTGGGATTGCAATTATATTGGCAGTAGAAAGGTAGCTTGGTCTGTGCAAGTTGGGAAACACACAGGGAATATTAAAGTGAGATTGTTTCATCAGCCAGAAGGCTTTGTAGTTAATTTAATCACTTTTCTTTGAGTCTACAAATTCAGCGTTTGCTCAGCTCTTGGCTTAGCTGTACAGAGCTTAAATGTTTCACATCCACACCTGTGTTCTTAGACTGTGTGTCTTGTATATGGTATCATCCAGGCTAAGATAAATACTTTAAATTGAAATATTATTCTTTTCTACCCTATTACTTAAGACTGCTGCTGCATTTTAAAATGATTTTATTGTATTGTTTATTGTGTTATCCCTGTACAGTGGATTAGTCTAACTCCTGTTTTGTGTTTTGAATTTGCCTTAAAGTAGGTGTTCTCATTGCAGATTTCCCTGTCTTAGAATCCTCTTGTAATTACTTGCTGTAGCTAGTTGTTTGATTTATTTCTGGAACCTTTTCACTTTTGGCTAATTAAAGTATGTTTTGATATTAAGATGACAGAGAATGCAATCTAGTGGCAGTAGAAAGGTAGCCTAGGCTGTCCAATTTGGTAAACACACAGAGAGGCTTAAAGTGAGACATTTTTGGCCAGAGTATTTTTTTGTTGACTTTTCTTTGAGCCTAACAATTCTGCTGCTCATCATGCAGTAGCATTTAGTAGTGCCTTAAAAACCTATAAAACTTCCCCTGCAACTTTACCCAGTACTTACTTGCTCAAAGAGCAACTTGTTTGCACACAGAATAGCACTGCTGCATGACTTCCTTCATACATAGCCTAACTGTAGTTTCTACCCTCACAGATCCCAAGTTAGTCTGCTACACCATCCCTTTGTAGTTTACCTAGAATCTGCATGACACCATGGAAGGGTACTGTGCCATTTTCTCTGCTGGCAGCTTCATAAATAATGACATCCTGAGACAAGGTAAGAATTGTGTCATATTCATTGATAACCAACAATTTCTTAGAGAAATGGATACAGTTTGTGAGAGATGTGATTACACAATGCCACTAGTGGCAAGACTCTGATACAAAAGAACTCAAAATAATCAGGTTGTCAGTAACATAAACATTACACCCACCACACATAGTACTGCCCCAACACATAGAACAACATATACTGAAGCACATAAAAGCAACCTTCCAAAATCCAAAATACCTCCTAGATATTCATCCTCAATGCCATCAAGAGAACTCCATCAAAACAACACCTGATACAACACATACAGCCACACCTTTCAGAGCCTCATCTATAAAGCCTATAAGACAAGCCAATACACAACTCAATATTTTAATCATAGGAGTCTTTATTGTGAGATATACTGATGTCACACTCAACAAGCTGAACAAAGAGGAAATTATGGTCAGTAGTCTATCAGCAGCCAGGATCTGCCAAATCTCTGAGGCTTGCAATGTGCCTCCCTAGACAATATGAAGAGAGGCATTATGGAGCTCCTGGACTATTTGTCCTGGGATGGTATGAGCCTAGCATTGAGCAGCATTCTTCCATACTTTCATCAAAGATTTTATTTACTTATTTATTTTACATTTATTTACTGGGAAAGTCTGACTGGACAGATGTCCATTTTTAGTGGAGGCCCGGGGAGAAAAGCTCCAGTAATAAAAATTCACAATTTTGAAAATACAAATACCAGGCATCGTTCACACGGTCAGGATGTAACAGACCAACATTCATGGATTCTGTTCAAAGCTTTATTATGTACAAACACATCAGGAATGAGGCAAAAACTTTAACTTAGATAAACTTATACACAAACCGACTCTCTCTCTCATACATGTTCATTCTCTGGCTGCACCTCAAAATGGCACTGAAGCTAGCATGTGCTTGCTATTTATATGCATGTGCTGTCCTTGGAAATGCTTCTTAAAGGTACAGCACACATACATATTCTACATCCTCCCTCTTTGAGAAATGAATTGTACTTCATTGACGACATTGACATATAATAAATACAAGATAGTTCTTAGACATGCAATTATACAGGACTAGATACATATAGACAATTATGTCCAGGTTGCCGTGTATTTCACACTAGATCTGGAGATGCAACTAAATCATGTGACATAGAATTTAGAGTTAGGTCTAGAAACTAGGACTGTCTCTGCTGAATGTTCAACCTTGGTGACATTAGGAACATCATCAGAAGTAGTAATGGAAGTTAAGACACGTTCTGGAACAGGAACATTGTCTGGATTGCTCTGAGATTTAGAGTTTGTATCACAGGAACAATGTTCCGATATTGGTTCTGATACAGGAAGAAGATGTCCGTGATTTCTCCTGTACTCCACACCCCCAGATTCCACAAAACAGATCTCGGCTCAGTACATAAACCTGTCACTTGACCAATCTGGTCAAAACCTTTCACCATTTGTATCCTCACTGTCTTTCCTTTTTCAATGGATGAAGAAATCTGCTCATTTTATCATAACCGGACTTCTGAAAAGAACGTTTTCTGAGTAGTTGGACTTTGATTACTCTGTTGTTTTTAGCTTTAGGCCTCAACAAACTAGAACTGATAGGCGAGGTTATTCTGGTTTGCTTAGATAAAAGTCTTTGAGCAAAGTCTTTGAGCAGGTGAGCCAAGTATATCATCACAGGGTATGTTTCTGAGATTAAGTAAATTCAAAAAGACATCGGTATTGTCACGCTTTGACTTCTCTAGTAATTGCTTTGCAGTCTGCACTACACGTTCAGCTAATACATTTGACTGTAGGTATTCAGGACTGCTAGTAACATGTACAGAGTCCCATTCTCTTTAAAATTTCTGAAACAATTGACTGGTAAATTGCATGCAATTATCAGAGATAAGCTTATGTGGACTACCATGGACTGAGAAATGACATTTCAGCTTGATAATAAAAGTAGTGGATGTTAGGTTAGGCAACAAATCAATCTCAAACCAGTTCGAATAAGAGTCGACCAACACTAAGTAATGCTGATTGTTCCACTCAAATATATCAATGGCTGCTGTTGACCAAAGTAGTTCAGGAACTTAACTTAGCTGAAGTGGCTCTTTTTGCAGATGCCGTTTAGTATTATTGCATACTGAACAAGATGAAAGCACTTTGTCAGTGTCGTTCACTAGAGAAGGCCAGAATACTAGTCAACTCACCCTTCTTTTGGTAGATTTGGAACCAGTGTGGCAACGATGCAAAATCTAAATATATTCACATTGTAAGGAAGCAGGAACAACTTTAGAACCTTTGAAAATAATGCCATCTTCCATCAACATCTCATCTCTGTAAGGAAAATAAGGTTGTACTTCAGGTGGTATACTAGATTGCTTTGATGGCCATCTTACCTGGATGTAGTGGTTGAGCTTTTGCAAAACAGGATCAGTCTTTGTATGATCTCTGAGGTCATCAAGTCTTGTGGTCAAAAGATTACACACTTCCATGACATCAAAGTCAAAATTCTCTGCATCAAACTGTTCTGTTGTATTTCTGTGTAATCTGGATATGGCATCAGCCAGATAAAGAAGTTTGCCTTTCATATAGACTACTTTTAAGTTATACTTTTGTAATTTGAACATTATTATTTGCAATCTTGCTGAAGCAGAATGCATAGGTTTCTTTAAGGTAGCAAGTAAAGGTTGACAATCAGTTTTAACCTAGATATCTCGACCATAAATATAATCATAAAACTTTGAACATGCAAACACAATTGCCAAAAGTTCTTTCTGAATTTGAGCATACTGCATTTCAGTTTGGGTAAGAGTTCTAGATGTATAGCCCTCTTAAAGAATAACTGTGCCAAGACCAAACTTTGAAGCATGACAGGAAAGTGTAACTAGTCTATTGACATCATAGTATCTTAGTGTAGGTGGAGTGACAGTTTTCTGCTTAAGATCACCAAAAGCTCTCTGGTGCTGTTCTAGTCAAGACCATACAACATTTTTGCACATTAACTCTTTTAAAGGTGCTGTCAGTTCACTGAAATCTGGTATGAACTTGCCCAAATAGTTAACCATACCAAGAAAATGTTATAGAGCTTAAACATTATCTGGTTCAGGCATCTCAAGAATAGCTGTTTGCTTAGATGGGTCTGATCGTAAACCTGTACTGGTAAATAAATGTCCTACATATGTGACTTCTGGTAATCTGAATTTGGACTTCAGAGGATTGAGATTTAAATTCACTTCTTGTGCTCTGTCTAAAACTTTCTTGATGTTTCTGTCATGCTCTACTTCACCATTGCCTCTGACCAACATATCAACTACTACTATTGCACAGGAATAACCTGAAAATATTTGTTTCATTGCACACTGGAATACTTAATTTGCAGAATGTATTCCAAATGGCATCATGAGAAATCTGTATCTTCCAAATGGGCTATAGAATGTAGTCAGTAATGAAGATTTGCGCTCAGGCATTACTTGCCAAAATGAACTCTTTGCATTCAAGACAGAAAATACAGTGACATTCAGTATTAGGGCTGCAACTTCTTTGACTGTGCACATAGGATTATGAGGTTTCTTTAATGCCTTATTCAAGTCTTTTGGGTCGATGCATATTCTGATTTCATCTGAGACTTTTGTATGAGTTGCTACCATAGACGAAACCCATTCAGTTGGTTCTGTAACTGGACAAATTATACCTTGTTGCACCATTTTATCCAACTGAGCTTTAACTCTGCTCTGCATGGCTATTGGAATTTTTCTTCTCAAACTGACCACTGAACTGACCTCTGGCTCTAACTTCATATGGAAGCTTGCCTAACTTGTCATCAAAAACATCAGCATATTCCAAGAAAATAGCATCATTGAAGCTGGAACTGGGACATGTGCTTATATGATGAACTTTAGTAAAGGAAGGCAAGACCATTCTCAAACTATCTCTGAGACGCAATAATGACTGCACAGGTCTTCGAACTATGTAAAACAACTTGTAACTGTTCCTAGCTTATTAATATGAAAGCACTACTGAGCCTTCAGTCTGAATTTCTTCACCTCCATAGGCAACAAGTTTCGCACAACTAGCCACATCAAGTTGTTTGCCAACCCTTACTTTGGTAAATGCTTCTGCTGACATAACATTACACTTTGGACCAGTGTCTACCTTGAGCTTGCTGGGTTTACCATGGATCAGGACAGTACAAAACACTTTGCCCTTTGCTAATAAATCTACTGCATTAACCTTTTCACCAATCACGGATACGCCATCTACCTGGAAAGTAGGCTTGCAGCTCTCTATATGATCAACTTGCTTTTTCTTAAGTGACCTTTCTTTGCAACTGAGTGAGGTTTACTTGACTTGTAAAAATTTCGAAAATGATTCCATTTTTTACACTTGTGACATTGCTGACCAAATGCTAAATGCTTTTCTCTTTTGGACTCATGGTTGGTACTACAATTATGACAGTTAACAATGAAGCTTGACTTGGGTTTTGCTGAATGACCCTTGTACTGTACTGAGCATGCTCCTTTAACTGAACTAATCTTAGAACTTGCTGGAAAACTATGGGTTTTCCCTGCTACACCCGCAGGGACTGCAGCTGCCATGTGCTTGGGCCTGTTTTTGCTTTCCACATATTGCATGCTGTCTACATTTGCTCTGGAGCCTGCTGAAACCATACTCTTATCACTAGCCAGCATACTTGTGTGCCTTTCTGTAACTTCATGGATTTGACAAATCTCAATGGCTTTGCCCAATATTAAATCCCTGTCACAAAGCAAAATCGTTCTCACAGCAGCAATATTGATACCACACACAAGCCTGTCCTTTATCAACTCATCTTTTAAATCAAGAAACATGCAAGTTTTAGCTCTGTTTCACAAGTCAGTAATGTAAGCTGCAAACATTTCTCCTGCCCTTTGGTCTCTTGTGTAAAACAAATGCCTCACTAATGTAACATTGGTCTGGCGGTTGCACATTTCTCTAAATTTATGCTTCAAACACTCGGGATCTTCTCTTGATACAGCCTGAACAACAATAATGGCTTTCTCCTTCTTCTTCATACATTGCTGGTGCAGACACAAATGAATGCTCTCTATCAATGGTCTATGACCCAGCTGGGTTTAGCAAAATGAATGCCCTGGTGTGTGCATCTTTATCTGAGTAAGCTGCTTGTATAAACATATCATACTCTTGCTCAAATATTCTCCAGTTCTCTGCAATATTCTGATCAAATACAAGTGGATGTGGTCTGCGAAATCCCTCTGCCATATTAACACATCAGTGAAGGCTTCTCCAAGTATGCACAAACACACACACATACACATATATGCCAGTAATTTATGCCAGTACTTGTAACTATGCCCAATAGCACAATACGCCTCTGAGTAATTGTTCTCTGTGAAATACTTTGCAAACTATGTCTCCCGGGCACTGTAATACTCTTGAAATTACTGTACTGTAAAAGTCATTTATCATCATTGCAAGAAACATTTCAAAGTAACTGCACTGTGTGATTAAACTGGGCAATAGAAGAAACTCAGAGTAAGAAACATTTTGAAGTAACTGCACTTTGCAAATAAACAGTACACAGCATGGTAAAACACTTACAAAATGGCTGTACTTTGATAAATAACTCTTTACAGTGCAAGGAACACTCTGCAATGGCCACCCTTCACAAGTAGACAGACCCAGCATAAGAAACGTTTCAAAATGGCTGTATTTTGACTGCACTTTATGAAATAGTTACACTTTGCACACCGGAAACTCTTCGGAATAAATGCACAGTAATAAGCACACAGTGTAAGCACTTTGAAGTAACTGCACTTTGCAAATAAATAGTACACAGCATGCTAAAACACTTACAAAATGGCTGTACTTTGCTAAATAACTCTTTACAGTGCAAGGAACACTCTGTAATGGCCACCCTTCACAAGTAGACCGACCCAGCATAAGAAACTTTTCAAAATAGCTGTATTTTGACTGCACTTCATGAAATAGTTGCACTTTGCACACCGTAAACTCTTCAGAATAAATGCACAGTAATAAGCACACAGTGTAATCACTTTTACACAGTCCGTGATGCTTCGAATAACTCTAGTTATGCTATTCAGAGCTTTAGTTAATGCAGAATAGTAGTTTATACCAAAACACTGTAATATGCCAAAAAACATGCAGTTGCCTTGCTTTATTTATGCTTAATATGCCCTTTCTGCCCTTTATTATATTCATTTTGCCTATTTAATCTCTTTTCTTGTTCTCGTTTTACTCTAAATATGCTCATTTTGCAATTCTGAGATGACTCTGAACCTTCTATAGGCTTTTCTGATAATCATTCTATCACATATATTAATTTCAAATATTTTGTTTAAATAATAAATTTTTTATGTTTTTGTTTGCTCAATAAACATTATGTGCTATTCATTTGCTTGGTAATGTGTTTTTGTGCCCTTGTAATGCTCCATTTTATCCCTTTTAATAAAATAATCATTTGTGCAAGTTTTCATTACCTTTAGCTTGTTTCTGGCCTTTTTTTTTGCTTTTTGTTTCTCCTGTTTTACCTTTACTGTTAATTCTGCACCTCGTGTCTCTGAAAAGCACTGGAATCCCAGTTCTGGCACCATGTCGTTTGCCTGGTCAGGATGTAACTGACAAACATTTGTGGGTTCTTCAGTCAGCTTTATTATGTACAAAAACATCAGGAACGAGGCACTAACTTTAACTTAGACAAACTTAAAAACAAACTGATTCTCTCGCTCATACATGTTTACTCTCTAGCTGCACTCTCAAAATGGCACTGAAGCTATCATGTGCTTGCTATTTATATGCATGTGCTGCTGTCCTTGGAAATGCTTCTTAAAGGTACAACACACATACATATTCTACACCAGGAATAGCAAATACATAAACAAGAAGAAAGAAGCAGTAAAAAATAGTAAATTTTCATAGATATATATGGGAGAAAAAGTGAATAAAGTCAAAGATTTATGCAGAGATTCACAAAACTCTACTACCTGGATTCCCTTGCTAGTAAAGCTGAGATATAACAAGAATAAGATGTATAGTTAGAAGCATTCACATGAGCATCCAAAAAGGAATGTATCAACCACAGTAAAAAATAAAGTTTAGAGATACAAAAAGGCAGTTTACCTACAGGTGTTGTTTGCTTCATAGGATCATAGGAGGTTACTAGGCTAATGGCCCGGGGCCTTTACAAGCCTAGCCAAGAGTTTATCCCCAAAAAAGAAACCTCAGTCAGCACCTGTCACCTCTGTTAATGAGGGACAAAGGTGGAACCCCTGGGACAAATTTATGGTTTCCCATTCACTCATCAAGGTTGTGCTTGAAGATGGTCAGAGAGGTACTCTGTTTGACATGTATGGGATGTCTATTCCAGAGATGGGGCAGAGAGTTTTGGTTTATATTATTAAAAGGGATATTAAGCTAGTAAAGAGAGTAAGGGTTGTCCACCAGAAGTGTTACAAGGCTATAGCCAAGTGTCTTTGACGTATGAGTTAAGTTGATATAGACAGCAGGACAGTGGCCATGGAAGTCAGAATCTGCTAAGGAGTGTGTAACAACTCACCTGCCAAATCAACTTAGCCCTGAAGATGGCTGGCACTGGAGTGGTGGGTCCATACCAGCTGTCGCCAGCGCTGGGAGCTGAGGGTGCTATGCTGCGATGAATAGGAGGGCTACCACTGTGGCGTTGAAGCTCAGAGCTTGGTAATGATGCCATAATATGAACAAAAGATTATTGACTTCAATAATTGGCTTAGTTTATGTTGTCATTCCAATAGGGTATTTTAAAATATGGGAAGATTTTGTCAATAGACCATGCTGCTTTGCCAAAGATGGTCTAAACCTCTCCCTTCTAGGCTTTCAAATATTGGCTAAAACATTATTCACCCCATAGTGCCTTTTTAGGCAATGCCAAAGTAATACACCTTTTGGTGTAGCAAAGAAAAAAACCCAAGGGAATCTAAAGGTGTTGCTCAATGCCAGGTGCCTAAGCAAAAAGCTCCAGTCTCTCCAGGCTCTCCTCACCATGGAAAATGTGGACATCTATGCAGTTACTGAGATATGGTTTAAAGCCAAGAAGAGCACCCCTGCGGTGCAGGGCAATAATGCCTTACACACATTCAGGATGACTACTGCATAGGCAGGGACCATAGGTGGTTGTGCCTCAATCTATACAAACAACAATCTCATCTCAAGACTAGTCTGATTGGATGATGCACATCAGCCTCTACATGTCCAGATTTTCATTGGCAAAGTCCCATATCATATCCTTGCAAGCTATAGGTCACCCTCTGTCACCCAAGTAAACCATAACTCACACCTGAACTTACTGGAGGCCTTCACCATTAACCCCAATACCATATTCATGGGTGACTTCAACCACCCAACTATAAAGTGGGATAGTTACGTGACCCCAAACATTCTGGACTTGTAAACATAAATAACAGATAGTCCATACACCCACTAGGAGTACAAACATGTTCGACCTGTTACTCGCAAACATGGAACAATGCCATTTCCCACTGATTTAGTGTCCTGTCTTGTATGATCAAACCACAAAGCTGTCTCCTTCATAAAAAAGAATCAGTTCGGTGATCATGGCTAACTCTGTAACATTTCAGAACTTCTCTAAAGCAAACTTCCTACTATAAAGTGGTAACCTGACAAAATCCCAAGCTCACAACCCCAACCATGAGAACGCAGCTACTTATGCAGAATTGTTCACAGAAATTCTATATAATAATGACAAAAAATGCATACAGACAGCTGTGCCTACCAGAAATAAACTGTGCACTATCTCAAAAATGAACCTCCTTGGTGAATCCAAACATAAACAGGTTGTACAACAAAAGAATAAGTCATAGCCAAAATTAGAAAGTACTATACCCAGCATGATAAAAATACTCTCATCAGTCTAAAACAATAAACAGATAACAGACAAATTAAGTCTACTAAAGCTAAATTTGAGGTAAAGACAGCCTCCCAGGTAAAGCACAACCACAAGGGTTAGCTATATCCAAAACCGCAAAGGCAGCACACTGCAGCATGTAGAACAGATTCTAAATAATGCCATCTACATAGAGCCAGAAGATATAACAAATCAACTGGCCAACAAATCCAGCTCCAATTTTACCCCCCTCTCTCCCCATCCATCCTCCAGGAAGTACCCTCAAACAGTCCTTCCAACTATCACTAGGGAGCAGGTCCAAGATGCACTCCTTAAGGCCAAGAGGACTGCATTGATGGTCCCCGATATCATCTCAGGATACCTCCCAAATAGTCTGAAACATGACCTATCAGGTCCACAGTGAGCAACGTTATATAAAATTATAGGGCAGAATTATGGAAAAGTGTGATGGCATAATAAAGATGGTAGTGGAAAGTAAACTGCATATAGCAGAAAGTAGCTTATGCAGAAGAGGGAGGTAGGAGAGAGATAGAGGGATTAACAGGACTATTTGTAAGTAAAGTAGGATGTGATAGTGGGAGGGGGATAAGATCATAACAGAGGTAGATATTACTTACAAAACTTTTAATTTCATTATTTATTTATAACTTTGTTAACCAGGTAAGTGAACTGTCCAAAGACTCTTTTCAGCCACAATGGTAAAGACAACTAACAGTTAATTAAGAAATGCATTTAGGAATACAAAAAAAGAAAGAAGGAAAAAACAGCATTGCTACTAAGGCTTTTGACAAAGACTGCATAGTCAAGGTGCGATAGTGAGGTAGTAAAACCATGCACAACTTTTGCAAGAGTTTCATACATTATTAATGCTTAAATATATAAAGTAAGCTTCATTATAAACTTAGAGTTCTATGTAAATATACTGCATAGCTCACAGCACTGTCACATGGATGGTACAATAATTTAAATGGACTAGCTTCATTTAAGTGGTTCTATAGTAGTAGCTAGACAGAACACAAAATTTCACACAGAGTTGTGTGTATTGTAGTTTATCCTGGAAATGAATATGAGCATTTCCACAAATCCATCACCTGTTGATTTAGTTTGGATTTGAAAGACTGTCTACTGACGATCAGCTCCACTCTTGGGTGATTAACTATTTTGTTTCCCCTTTACCAATGGTAAGAGATGGCTTAAGAAGATGTGTCATTTTAGGCATGAGGGTTTTTTCTTTTTTAATGTGCAAGTTGTCAGTAAACAATCATACTTCTAGTTGTTTATAAACAGCTTGTAAACTGTTTCTCTCCCATACTACTTATTTGCAGAGCATATTAGCTGCCTATAGGTGATCTAGAGGGTGATCACTTACTGACATATTATAAGCTGTTATGTCTTAGGTGAGTGTGTTTGTGTGTATACATGTCTTCACATGTTGGTAGGGTACTCATCTGAGTAGTTAAACTGCTTGGGTGAGTGGTTCATACACAAGTGATGAAATGGTACAGGTGAGGATTCATATATATATATATATATATATATATATATATATATATATATATATATATATATATATATATATGTATAGAACTGCTGCAGAGTATGCCTGACTATAAATTGCGTTATCATTGAGCAGTTCAACCAGCTTTAACTCGGCTGCATGATTTGCACTGCTACGCAGCTCTGTATGATTCCCATCCGTGTTCTGCCAGTACACCTGTTAGCACTTGTGAACTAACAAAACTCAGTGCACCAGCTCAGAGTCAGAGCACACAGAATATTTATACTTAATATCAGACAAGTTTATAGCTAAATATGGACAGAGAGATTAAATACATATAACACAAGCAAAAGCCATGCAAGTAGTCTTGTATAAAAGCATGCATTCTAGGAAGCCATTAATAATTTTAAAAGATCAGATTAAACTGGGTCCTGCCTAACCTGAAAAATAAAACAGCTTTGTAATGCTGCTTGAAAACAGAAAGCTATGTTTTATTTTTTTTCCTCCACTGATTGCTGACTTCCAGCTCCCAACTTTAGTAACTGGGTCTTGAAGGAGAAAGTGGACAGTTAGAGGCTATTATTTTAGGCAGCTATCAGATTTTTTTTCTTGTTTTAGAGCTAGCCCCTTTGCACAAGCCTAGTAACATCCTTCAAGGTTTGGCCTGTATTGGATGTAGTCAAGGGCATATCATGCACTTCCATAAATGGCATAACCTATCACGACTGCCTTGCCCAGTGGCAGCCAGTGCTTCTATGTGGTCTCTCCATTGGGAACACTACCACAGGGCCATGGACCCAGGGAGCACAACCCTGCACACTCTCCCAAAGAAAGGTGAGCCAGCATCACTATGCCACCCTTTGCTTCCTCCTTCTACCATCATCATCCGGTGTCTGAGACACTAATTAAACTCAAGTCAACTAGGTCATAGTCAAAGCCTTATCCAGCTATGTCAACAGAGCAGTTGGCAAACAGGACTGACATATCCATCTGGTATAGATATCAATTAAGTTAAATTCCTAGATTACAGTGTTACAGACATTTGAGAGAAATATCCTTCTAGTATGTTATGGTGTAGTAAAGATTAAGAAATTACATATAAAGTGTTTTTGAAACTGTCTCCAGCATGAGGTGCCACAGAATTTTATAAAAGTCACATGAAATGATACGCTTTTTTTGCTCACTGATAATCCCAAAAAGGGAGCTGCTGTTTAGCTGTGACATTACAATGATGAATAGCAAAAAAGTTTAATATTAGGTGATGACACAGCTTACTCAGAATGGAGAAGGCATTTGTGAAGCTGGCCAATCCACTTTGACAAAATCAGTTTAATATGTTAAGAAAATCATTTGGATTAATCCTTTTAGGTCTACAGGTATTTCATCCAAGTATTCAGAAATATATGTTCTCCTCTCTAACTATGTATTAAGATCTGTCATAGTAAACAACACAGCCTTCAGTTCCAGCCTATGAATGTGATTAAATTAAAAAAGAAAATGTTGCATCATTTTGCAAGAAGAATGGCTCATATATAGCAACCTGACTATAAGAACTGTGTAAAATATTTCAGTGTTCTCAGTTCATACACCTTAGTTAGGCACACATTGTGTTTAGCTTCTGGTATATTATTTCTGGGAGCTTAGTTTTGAGCATCTATTTATAAACTGCAATGCCAGCTCGCCAAACACAAGGCTTTTTTAATCTGCTGTTTAACTAGGTATTATTTTGCAAAAATGAGTTAGGTTTATGACTCATGCAGGTGGGATCAGAGATGACGGCACAGCATTTCTCAAGGGAAAATGTCAAGGAGATAGCCTTATGCTCATGTGCAAAAGGTGCTGAACAGGTAATATGATCGAAGTAGAGTGAAGAATAATGTAACGTCAAATTACCAGCTGGACTGGAAAACCAAAGAAGAAAGCAAAAAGTTACAGCTGCCGTAAAGGTTAATCATATGTATGTCAGATCATAAAGCAATACGGGTGAACCGGCAGAGTGGAAGATACTGACCAAGTATGAAGGGATCATAAGACAGTCCTAAATATTACAGCACTAGCATGATCATGATTAATTTATATCAGCAGCAGCATAAAGCAGCAGACTGACACACAACAAAGTGTGCTATAGAGTGCACTATGCAAGAGGCTCAACGAAAAAAGTCAGTGAAGCCGCATGGCTGTAGAAGAAAAGCATAACTTGGGCGAATGATGCTAAGGAAGAAGTAAGTATGGTGAAGATGCACTCACATGCCACAAACCTTCAGAGGAGCAGAATGCTAAGTTAAAGGACTGGAACATGATAACAAAATATAGAATCCCGGTTAGATGTTAGATAAGTGATGGCATGAAGACAGGCAAAAGTATGTAAGAAACAAATAGAAGCAATGAACAGCAGCAGCAACAAAGTGCTTAATAAAGATGTAAAATGAACTTTTCAAAAACAGACAAACTATTTGAAAATAATTGTATTAACCTAAGTGAAACAGGCAACAGGTACAAGTACTATGAGTCCATACAAGGGAACATTATAACATGACAAGAGGATGCGTACATCACCAGTGGATAGAACAAATTTGTAAAATAAATGGACATGCACAATAGACAGTTTTGTGAACTGAACCCAGAGTCGAATAATTAGAAATACAGTTCAGAATCTGCTATATACCTGTGCTTTTGAATGTTATTCCTTATACCTATCATTGCACCTATCTGGTTTACCTATCTGGTTTTCCTGTTGTATGTACATAGGGCCTTGTTATAATTGAACCTTAAATGAATGATGTTCCTGAAACTGCAATCCAAATGCAGACATCTACAAAAGAATCTTGAAATAACAGTGATTTTACAAATGAATGTACAGTACCTAACTATCCTTTGCAATCCCTGAATTATATCTTCTCAGTCTAGGTTTCCAGTACCCTGTTCTGTTATACTTCTGTGTTACCATAGCTGCATGAATTAAATTTCTGCCCTAAGGGTTATACTTCCCTTCAACTATGAAATGGACAAAATAAATATCAGAAACTGAATTAATAAATTAAATGAGTTTATATTTTTTGGCTGGTGGATATTTGGGTAGTATGTTATGACTCATTAAAGACCATGATTGGATTTAGTCTGAAAATGTTCCTCTTTGTTTTTCTATGGTATTTGTATTACTTGGGAATGTGTGCTTTTTACAGTAGTTGTGTATATGTTTATACTTTTTGTATTCTTTCAGTTTGTGTTTGTGTTTCAGCCACCAAGCTCATGATGTGGGGAGAGTTTGAAGAACTTTTGTTTGTCTATTATTTATTTATTTTGGTAAAGGTGGACTTAAGATTTGTGTTGGCTTTGAGCTGTGGAGTGTCATTGTTTTTTCTAGTTTAGAATAAAGTGGTAGAAGAGCTGGGAGCAAGAACAAAGTAAAAGTTGAAAAAAAAGGAGCCGCAATCAGGCAATTAATGCAAGTGTGGCGTAACTTCCTTCCAGTCACAATATTCATGTACGTTTTACTGTATAAGTTAAATAGGACAAAGCATATTTACAAAGGGAATAAATCAAGAAGGGCAGCGGTACGCAACATCTGTACTCACAGAGATTGTCTCTACTGTGCATACTTTCTTTAGCGCAATTCAGAAAAGGACAGCAGGGGTCCCTTATAAAGATATGACTGCAGTCAGTAAGATCAGTACATATTAGCAGAGCAACAATATCCCTGTTCAGCAGTTATAGGCCTGAATAGTGTAGCCATTCGGTTCTGATCTGCATGTTACTATTACAGCAGGATCACAGTATCATAAGCCTGCTGTTAGCAAAAATGTACACAATGGGAATTACTGCTACTCTACTACTGGTCCCTTATACTCTCACTGTCAGTTTCTCACCTTGCTCATAACTGCTCCCTCAACTTCTACAACTAAGCAGCTTGCTGACTGTTTTTGTCCATTCTGACTTTGAGATATGTATCTTACCAATTTGTTTACCTTACTTTATCATACATTTGAAATCGAATGTTTTTATTTTATTTTTTTTGTTTGCTTTTGTTTATGTGCATTTACTTCTGTTGATACACTTGCATAACTTACTTCAGCACCAGACTCTACTGTCTCTGTATTTTTCTCATAATTGCTATGTTTCTAACCTTTGCTTGTTCTTCTGTGGAGCTGTTCTCCGCGGATGGCAGCAGAAAAAAAGGCTATAGCTCAGTCCGATTTCCATGGTAAACAAATGTCAAATAAATAAATAACTAGATACATGCATACATACATTGAGTATGAAGGTTGCCATCCATAGGTATGTGCTATTCTAACCAGACACAAGCAATATCTGTCATGGATATGCTTTTATATATGGCAGCCATATATGTGCATATTGCAGCAAAAACTTGCACACAGTGAAGTTGAGTAGATTGAACTGTTTGTAGGTTCATAGATTAATACTAGGCTAATTGCCTTTGTGAGCCATTTTAAGCTTAGTTAATTTCCCCATGTGAGAATCAAACCTTGCATTTTGTTTCTGCAAGGTAAACACCTTACCAGTCTCCCACCCATGTGAGCAGCAGACTCTTAGCCATACCATGCAGCTGTTGTCAGGAGTTATCATATGTGAGCATTTCATGCTACTCTTGGCCAATACAGACTGCGCATGTTCTGAAAGTTGATTCTTAGCTTCAGACAAAAATCTGGTGCCCTATATTGTGGCACACTATTCTGAGAAAAAGGCATTTATCCATGTCTCACTTCGCATTCTATCATGCTACTATATTTAGCATATTGTTAGCATTTCATGATCATATACTGGACATCACTTCACCTATATGCATTTAGAATAGATCAGCCACATCATTCCACATTGGTGGTTCTGCACTGATAGAAGTGAGGCAACAAACCTTGGATTCTACTGCGGTGTTAGTGGCCAGAGACAGTCACAGTACTTGGTTCTCTTCTCTCTTGTAACTGCTGGGAATCCAGCACATTTTATGCTTTATTTCTGAGACAAGTTTTGACAACAATCATATGCCATATGGGGGTTGTTATGGCAGAAATATTACCAGTTAACCTCACTTTACTGTAAGTGTAGGTGACAGCTATAGGACAGCACTAGCGTCTTTTGCAATCAACTGGGTGGCATCTTCCAAATAAATTCTCAGTGACTCTGTATGCCACAGTGCATGCCCATGTAACCTCTTGTTGTATGGTATGCCTCTATCTAGGCTATACCTCCTGATCGTGTACACACTAGCATCGTTCAATCCTTATACTATTATTGTTATCTCAAGTGACCAAACATTAGTATATGTGTCACACAGATGGATTTCACCATCACCAGCAACACCCTTGTTCCTATTTTCTACATGGGGTCAGGGTGTCATGTTAACTGCCTTCATTTCTCTCGATTAAATGCCACTCTCTTACATTGTTCAACAGGCATGCCTGACTGTTGCAGGTCTTCTCTCTCACAATACATCCATATTTTTGATGGGCACCCGCACTTTCTCTTGCCTTCTTTATGTTTGTCCCAAATCTTCTTCACCAGATTCTCTTCTTCTTTTTTGCACATGTGTGCAAACTACTGTAATCTATTCTCTTTGACTTTCTCTGCAATTGGAGTTACTTTGGCTTCTGCTGCCCTCGTATCTTCATCTATCCCATAATATGCATCCTACTACCTGTCACAGGCACTTCATCTCCTTTATCTCTACCTTCCTCAACTGTTGTGCTTTAATTGCCCACATTTTAGTGCCATACAATAGTACTGGTTGCAACACTGTTTTGTACACTTTACTTTTCAGCTTCTTTGGCATTCTTCTGTCATACACTAGTCCTGACACTCTGTGCCATTTGGCTGCATCCCCTCTGATGCTAGCTTTGTCTTCCTCACTCAGACTTCCCATCTCCTTAACCAACTCTCCCAGATATTGAGGCTCTTAACCTATTCCCCTATTTTCCCTTCTGTTTCAGCTTTTAGCTTGTATTGATTTCTCCCTTTAGCTGTGATGACAACTGTTTTATCTGTATTCATTTTTATTCCACTTGCCTTCAGTTTTACATTTCATTCCTCTATTCTTTGCTGATGGTCTTGCTTAGAGTCTGCCTGTATTGTCAGATCATCTCCATACAGCAACTTTATTGAAGTGCCCCTCTGACATGTTTGCTAATGTAGTCCATCACCAGTATGAACAGAAGTGGGATCAGAGCTGAACATTGACCCACTCCCACTGGCAGCACCTCTGAGAGTCTGAACACTGTTCGTACTTGAGCAACCGGGTCCTTGGACATAGCCTGCATTAATTGCTATCAGTATTTCTGGGGACTTCAATCAATTACAGAACTGTCCAAATCAGCTTTCTTTGGACCTTGTCATATGCTTTCTCCAAGTCTAGGGATCTACAGTTAAACAATTTCCTTATTTCTTGTTATATCTCAGCTACTTGTCTCACTGCGAACATTGTGTTGGTTATGTTGTGTCCTGATCTGTATCTGTGCTGCTCTTCTCTCATCTTACATTCTATTATTCTGCATATTAATTTATCAATCACCCTCTTCTGATTTTTCATGCAGTGTGACAGGAATCTGAAATCTCTGTACTTCCCACAGTTGTGGATTTCCCCTTTGTTTTTGTACACTGACACTAGTATGCTTCTTCTCCAGTCATCTGGGATATGCTTTCTCTCCATACTGTTATGAATACTCTCAGGAGCCATTTCATACCTATCTCACCCAACATCTTGATCCTATCTACTGTGACCTCATCTTAGCCTGCTGTTTTGCAGGACTTCATTTTCCTTATTGCTGTTCTTACTTCTTCCATGGTGTGCTCCTCCTCTTCTCTCACTGTAGACTGTGTCAGGGGCAGCAGTACAGCATCTGTGGAATTTTCTCCATTAAGAAGCTGCTGGAAGTACTCCTTGCATCTTCCTTTGATGTACTGTGGACTGTGGAGCAGTTTGTTGCTAGTGTCCCTTATGAAGGGTGTCTAACTACCTTCTTTATCTTTCTGTCTTTGCCTCACAACCTGATAGAGGTGTTTATGCCATCTACTCTTTCACTTTGAAGAAGCTGGTAGAGTACCACTGATGCCTTGTTGTTTGCTCTTGCAACTCTTCTCAGTCTCTTTGTTAGCCAACCAGTATTCCTTCTTAGCTTTGTCTGCCTTTTCTATCTCCCACTTTTTTCCTGCACTCCTTCTGTCTTTTGATGACTTGCTGGACTTCTACATTCCACCACCATCTTTTCTTATATACCTTGCTTCCATAGCTGACTTGGAGGCATATCTGTTCTGTAGTCTTATACATGCTGTTTTAAAGCATTTCCATTCTTCTTCAACTCCACCTATTTGTGCTTCTACTTGAGGTGCTAGAGCTCGGAGTACTTTTAACTTTTGTGCTTTCTCTCCAGTCAACTTCCAGGTCTTCAGCCTAGTCTCTGTTGACCTTAGAGCCTTTCACAACCACTGCTTGCAGCTCAAATTTACAAACAGCAGTTTATGCTGTGGGCTGGCTGTTTCCGTAGGGATGATTTTGCAGTCACTAATTCTCCCCCAGTCCCCCTTTCTTACTAGTAGAAAGTCTGCCTGATTTGCATGTTGCATGTGATTTTGTGACTGCCTCTCTCAATAAATTATGTGTTGGCTGCCATCAAGCCATTTGCCAGACAGAAGTCTAGAATGGCCTCTCCTTGTTTATTCCTATTGCCCCACCCATCTGAACCTAGCCAGTCCTCATATCCTGTTTTTGCCTTTCTCACTATGTGCATTCAGGTCAACCCTTATCAACACCAATTCATGGTTGTCCTGCTTTATCTAGCAGGCCCTATGGCTGCTCTCTGAATGCACTCTTTTCTTCACAATCAACCCCCTGCTGTGGGGCATAGCCTGTGATTATGAATAGTGCCATATCCTTACATGGAGTCTCATTGCCATGAGCTTGTCACTAATTATAATGACATCCCTCATTGCCTTCTAATGCCTCTCCCTCACAACAGTTCCCACACCATTTCTTTTGTCTGTGACAATATAGCGCAATGGTTAAGGTTTTTCTCCTCCCATGCACAAAATACAAGGTTCAGTCCTAACCTCCAGTCAGTGCCTGTTTTGAGTTTGCACAAACAAATGGCACTGTGAGCAGCAATGCAGACCTATGGTGCCCTATGGGGGAAGAGTTGCATAGACCATCTGCTACTGAGTACCATCAAGGTAGGAAAACATAAGTCACAGACTGCACTGCACGCCATGGCAGGGCCACTCAATGGTGCAAAAAAGAGCTGTATAGACATCCATTACCATGGTAAGCAGTATAACCAAGAAAGGAAAACAAGGATCATAGATTGCTCACCATGGCAGGGCTAGCAACTCGGCAGTGGTAATATGTTAGGTGATTAGGTCATGTTGATTAATGTTGCCAAATGGGTGTGTGTACTTGCCAGTGATAAGCATGTTGAGGATCCAGTCTACTCTGGCCTACACCAGGGACTCATGCTAATGATGGGAAGGGTCTATGTGGCCCTATTGGCCAGTGTGTGCTGTAGGTCAATAAGCTAATGGCTTGCTGGTGTCTCGGTTACCTGGATAGCTCTGTTGAGTGAAAACTGGATGTAAAACCAATCACCCTACCGAATGTGAACTAAGAATTGCTATACTCAATGTAGGCTCACTGTAAGGAAGGAGGAGGCTGGATATCCTATGTATCCAAGAGACAAGACTGAAGGGCAGTGCACCAAAGCCTTGGGATCCTGAGGAGGACAGGATAGAAATGGTGTGGACATTTTGGTGAAAGAGAGGCTACAGAAAGCAGTGAAGGATGTCATCAGAATTAGTGACAGACTCATATCAATGAGACGCCAGCCTAATGATAGGACAGTATTCATAATTTCAGCCTATGCCTCACAGTAGAGTTGTGATAGTAAAGAGAAGAGTACATTCAGATAGCAGTTGTAGGACCCACTAGATAAAATGAGTTGCTATTGATAATATGTGAGCTGAATGCCCATATTGGGACAGATAGATCAAGATAGGAGGACTACTTGGGTCGTCATGGGAAGGAGCAGCCATTATAGACTTCTGTCTGGCAAATGGCTTGACAGTAGCAACAAGTGGTTCAGAACAGTCACAGGATCACATAAAAGAATGGACAACATGCAACTCAGGTAGACTTTCTCCTAGTAAGGAAAGGTACTGTAGTAGAATCAATGATTGCAAAGTCATCCTCAGTGAAGCAGTCTGCCCACAGCATAAACCACTGGTTGCCAAAATCAGCTGCAAGCAGTGGCCAGAGAAGGATCTAAGGTCAACAGAGGTCAGGCTGAGGATTAAGAGAAAATATAACAATTTAGAGAATTACTCAGTGTTCTAGCAGCCCTAGGAGTGGAGGAAATAGGTAGAGCTGAAGAACAATGGCAGAACCTCAAAACAGCATGTGTGAGGACTACAGAACAGCTATGTGGTTGAGCCAGCTATGGAAATATGGTAAGTAAAGAAAGTGGGTGGAGGAATGCAGAAGTCAAGGAAGTCATCAAAAGAAAGAAGGAGTGGAGGAAAAAGTGGGAGATGGACCAGGCTAGGAAGGAATACTGGTTGGCTAACAAAGAGGTTAAGAAAGGAGCTACAAAGAAGAGGACATCAGAAATACTCTACCAGCATTTTGAAAGTGACTCAGTAGGTGGCACAAAAATATATCAGGTTGCAAGGCAAAGACAGAAAGATAAAGAATATAGTCAGGCATCCTTCATAAAGGATGTTAGAAATAACCTGCTCACCAGTCCACAGGACATCAAAGGCAGATGAAAGGAGTACTGAACTGCCCCAACCACAGGCTATGATGAAAGAGAGGAAGAGGAGCATACCATAGAAGAAGTAAGAACAACACTAAGGAAACTATTGTCAGGGAAAGCAGCAGGGTCAGATGAGGCCACAGCAGACATGATAAAAATGCTGGATGAAATAGTGGAGAAATGGCTCATGAGGGTACTTATAAATGACTGGATAATAAGCATATTTGTGCCAGTGTACAAGAACAAAGGGGACATCCACAGCTGTGGACAGTGCAGAGGTATCAGACTCCTGTCAATTGCATGAAAGATCTGGAGAGAGTGATTTATAAATGGATAGAATAGTAGAATGTAAGATGAGAGATGAGCAGTTTGAATTCAGATCAGGATGCAGCACAACTGACCCAATGTTTGCAGTGAGACAAATAGTTGAGAAGAAGCTGGAGATGAGGAAAGAGTCCAACTGGGCATTCCTAGACTTGGAGAAAGCATATGATAAGGTCCCAAGAAAGCACATTTTGGCAGTCCTGTGGTGGTTCAAAATCCCATAAACATTGGTAGAATTAGTGCAGGCTATGTACAAGCACCCAATGGCTCAAGTACAATCAGAGATCAGTTCCACAGAGGGGTTCCCAGTGGGAGTGAGTGTGCATCATGGTACAGCTCTGAGCCCTCTGCTATTCATACTATTGATGGACAACATTAGCAAGCAGGTCAGAGGGGACAGATCAACAAAGTTGCTGTATACAAACAATGTGGTATTACAGGCAGACTCTGAGCAAGAACTTCAACAAAATATAGGGGAATGGAATGCAAAACTGAAGGCACATGGGGTGAAACTGAGTACAGATAAGACAGTGGTAATAGTAACAAATGGGGGAAATCAGAAGCTGAGAATTGAGGTAGAAGGGAAGATAGAAAAACAGATTAACAGCTTCAAGTATCTGGAAGGGGTAGTTGAGTAGAAATGAATAAAGGGGTAAAAGCTAGAATCAGAGGGACTGCAGACAACTGGCATAGAGTGTTAGGTGTAGTCCATGACAGAATAATGGCAAAGAAGCTGAAAAGTAAGGTGTATAAGACAGTGATGCGACCAGTACTACTGTATTGTACAGAAACCTGGGAAGTAAAGGCAGAGCAGATGAGAAAGCTAGAGGTAATAGAAATGAAGTGCCTGAGAAGGGTAGTAAGATGCACGCTGTGGGACAGCCGAAGAAATGAGCACATAAGAGCAAAAGCCAAAGTAGCTCCAATTGCAGAAAATATCAAAGAGAACAGATTATGGCGGTTTGGGCAAGAAGATTTGGGATAAGCAGGAAGAAGGCAAGAATAGACGAGCATGTCCAGTAAAAAGGTGGCTAAATTGTCTAAGAGAAGTTCTGCAACAGTCAGCCATGAGCATTGAAGAAGGCAGGAGTGTGACATTGAATCCAGAGAGATGGTGACAGTCAACATGATACACCAACCTCATGTAGAAAATGGGAAAAAAGATGATGGATGATGATAAATGTTGATTCTAATCTATCCTCCTCAGAGGAGTAGACTCTGAATCCCAAGCCAAGTGTGTTTACTGCACTGGCCTTCCAACTTGTCTCCTAGAAACAAAGCATGTCTAGGTTCCTTCTTGCCATCATGTTATCCACTTCCAAGCTATGTTCTGTCAGTGGACCTACACTGAGTATAACAATTATTATTCATGTGTGACAGGTTGATTGGCTTTACATCCAGCTTTTGCTCAAAAGAGCTACCCCAGGTAACCCACATTGGGCAACTGAAAAACTGACCAGTAGCTTATTGACCCAGGACTGTTGGGTTTTATGGCAGTCACACACCCTCCCACTGTAAGTATGGTTCCGTAGCATATGTTGAAATAGGCTGGGTCCTCATCCCACTTATCACATCATACCCATGCCCAATTTTGGTGACATTGTTCAATACAACCAAATCATATAGAGCCAGTTGAGTGGCTAACCCTGACATGGTATGCAAGCTCTGACCCATGTTCTCCTATTTAGAGAATAATGTGCACAATATATCTGAATATCACTCAGATTTGTCTACAATATACATTTATATTTATAATTTCAGACATTTTTTGAACGTTATACATTGAAGCTTAATTCTTCATTTACTTAAAATTCGAAATGCACTATTATAATCTATAGTGATTTGTTCTGAAACTAATAGTAGAATAGCTTATACTCATTTAAAAAAATATAGTCTACACATAAAGTAAAAATCATATTTTCAATTAACCAAATTAGGCATTCATCCCACAAGAAACGTGCAGTCTTCCATGCCGTGGTAATAAATTTTCTTTTCACTGCCGATACTTAACAGTTCCAGATCCAGCACAAGACCCAGTGTTAGCTGGAGGGCACAATAAGTGTAAGAATATAAAAAGTGTCTCCTCTGCTTTCATGTGTTTCAGCTCTGGTTTATTCTCTTTCACTGGCTTGAATGTAGAGTCAGTGAGAAACATATTTTCTGGATCTTGTCCCACCCATAACAGACCAGTAGCAGACAAACAGGACTAGCACAGACTTTTTAAGAAAAAAAAAAAAAAAGATACAACGCAGTACTGAAGATGTTTTCATATGGATGTGATATGTAGCTTTGTGTGTGTGTGTGTGTGTGTGTGTGTGTGTGTGTGTGTGTGTGTGTGTGTGTGTGTGTGTGTGTGTGTGTGTATGTATGTGTGGGTGTGTGTGTGTGTGTGTGTGTGTGTGTGTGTGTGTGTGTGTGTGTGTGTGTGTGTGTGTGTGTGTGTGTGTGTGTGTGTGTGTGTGTGTGTGTGTGTGTACCAGCACACATGTATATATACGAGTGCCTGTGTGCATGCATGCTTGTGTGTGGGTGTCTGTGTAAGTGTCATTTGTGGATTTACAGAACATCTTTGAATTTTTCTCAGATTTTTTGCTGCCCCTTAAAGAATGATTGATATTTTGGTAATTTGATTAGGGTTATAGTGAATTAATAATGACAATTATTAGAGCTTCATAGTTCAGAAAACAGAACAGCATTGTAATGCAACATCTGTAGTTTTGTTAATTGTTGATGGAACAGTTTGTCAAGAGGGTTTACCTGGTTAAGAAACAGATAGAATTAAATAAAGAATGTAACTCATCCCTTTTTGAGCCTTTCTCCCTCCATTATTTTGGCTTTTTCAGAATTCTTGAGCTAAGAATTTGGCATGTATTTTGGCAATTCCTTGTAAAATTTATGAAAATTATTGTTGGAAGTAGTCACTAAATAATGACAAGCATATGATTTTCAAATTTTGTAGCCATCAAAAATACTTAACAATGCAATGACTGATATTCTAGAAACTTTCTATAAAAATATATGTAAGATATGTTTCAGATTTTGAGCAAAGAGGTTGGAAGGGCATGACAGTGCAATGGGTTGCACTGCATGGCTCTGACAGCATCAAGATGAGGTACACTTCTGGTTAATATTTATGTCTTTCTTCATTCACTTGATCTCAACAAGATAAGTGAGGTGTACAGTCATACAGGTGTCTGCAAGTGATGGCCATACGTGTGTGTTTTGTGTGTGTGTGTGTGTGTGTGTGTGTGTGTGTGTGTGTGTGTGTGTGTGTGTGTGTGTGTGTGTGTGTGCGCGTGAGCAGAGACCATAGTTCTCAACCATTCAGGTTTTACCTTATATTTGTGGTCTGTTCCTTGTAAAATGTGTGGTTTTCTGGCAAAGTGCTGTGGATTGCAGTCAATAAATTAGGACAATCATGAGTTTCAGACTTCATATCCTTCAGAAAAAGCACTAATACAAAACGTGTTATATTAGCAACTTTCAAAGTATATAAGAGGAATATAAAAGTATTTTTATCTGTGGTCTTTTTTCTGATTCAGCTAGGAGGCTGGGAGAGCATGCTCTAATATCCGAGAGATTAAATACTTTTTAGATCATTATTTTTGTATTTATTCATTCACTGTACAGGAACATCCTGCTCTTTAGGTATAATACTTATTTACTTGTTTTGTTGACTGTTGATTGTGTCTTTATTATTTGGTTGTGAATAAACTGGGCAACATTATGTCTTCAACTTCAGTGCTAATATTTTAACTCTGAATATATTTTTAATTTAGCTTGCTTTATTCAGGTATGTAGATGTGAAATGCAGTGTGTCAGGCTACAGTGCTTGTCTGGCACTTAGGGCAAATGTGTAAGACTATGAGCTCTTAAGGAGATACATCCTGGAGAACGGGGTTTGATTCTGTCAGTCTTTGTTTATCTAATGTGTCACTGACTAAATGTAACCTCCAAATGACCATAACAATGAAAAGGCACATATTTTATACAAAAAATCAAAAGCCTGATAAAACATTTGCAACATATATAAGTGACTTGAGAAACAAGGCAAAATGTGCAGATTTCATGATTTAAGAGATGAGATGATAAAAGACAGGCATATGTGTGGTATTACAGATGATGCAGTGAGAAAGCTTTGAGACAGTCATTTAACTTCATATAAAGCCATAGAGATTTGTCATGTATATGAGCTCACAGAAAAGCTCACACATACGCTTGCAAATGAGAAAAGCATTCTTGCAGTGCCTTCCAGTGTTAATTTGATAGTATCCAGCACAAGGTTAAAGGATACAAGCCTAAGGGCATGACCCCACCCTCAGCCTTTCTAGCAAAATCCAGGGCAGCTCCAGTAAAATCCAAAGCATGCTCAGTGAAACAGAGGGGTGAGTGAGCAAAACCTGTGACAAGCCTTGTAGTCAACTATCGTAATTATTGAGGTAGCTGTGAGCTTAAACAAGAGAAGTGCTTAGCTTTTGGTAAGCTGTGCCAAACATGTAAAAAATGGAGTCAGTTCAGAAGGTTCTGTAAAGCAAAAGGGGCACATTTTTCAAAGAGGCAAGTTGATCAATTAGAAAGCTGTGACCCTAATGTTTATGTTGATGGTGTGTCAGTGCTTGATGAAATGGTCAATGCAGTAGATTCATGGGCAAAAATGAAGTATTTTGTACTGTTCTGATTAATTCGAGACCTGTAGAGCTCAAAGTTGATACTAATTAAAAATGCAATGTTGTGTCAGCAGAAATGTTGCCAAAGTTAAAGCTAGTGAGACGCTTGATCTGGTCAAGTGTGTGAAGCTTTTTGCTTATGGTGGTGAAGAAATCCAAGCCAAAAGCGCTGTAGTGTTTTCATGTTAGTCTGCTGGGAACAGCTATGACTTGCAATTTTAGGTAGTCAAAAGGCATGTGCAGTCATTGTTAGGCCTCAAAGACAGTTTGAAAATGGGACTGCTTTCATTTAATGCAGAAGTCCACCATGTAAGCACATGTAACAATGAAAATTTCACACAAAGACAAGTTAGGCAAACTCCCAGTTGTGTACTGCACAAAGTTAGACCATGGGGTAAGTCCAGTTGTAAGACCAGCATGGAAAATTTCCGGAGCCATGCAGGAGAGAGTCAAAGCTGAGCTAGATAGAATTGTGCCTCTAGGTGTAATTTGTCCAGTAGAAGAATCAACTGAATGGGTATCCTCCATGATGATAGCTCATAAGAAAAGCTCAGATGATATTAGAATATGTATTGATTCAAGAGACTTGAACAAAGCATTAAAAAGGCCTCATCGTCCAATGCATACAGTCAAAGAAGTTGCTGCTCTTATGCCAAATACCACTGCTTTTCTGTCATGGATACAAAAAGCTAATTTTGGTAAATTTTGCTTGACTGAAAATTTTCATTGCTAATCACTTTTGGTACACCACTTGGAAGGTACAGATTTTTGAGATTGCCATTTGGGATAAATTCTGCCAGTAAAGTTTTTCAGCATGCAATGGAGCAAATTTTTTTCTGGCTATCCATGTGCTATTACAGTGGGTGATATTCTTGTAGGAGGCAGTGGTAAAGTCGAACATGATAGAAACCTCAGGAATGTTCTGGAACATGCTCGTGAAGTGAATCTTAAGTTGAATCCTCGGAAATGCAAATTTAGGCTCCAGGAAGTTACTTATGTGGGTCTTTTGTTTACCATTTCAGGCTTATGACCAGACCTTTCCAAGCAAACTACAATTCTTGAGATGCTAGCTCCAGACAAATCACCTCCTTACAATGTTTTCTTGGCATGGTCAACTATTTGGGCAAGTTCAGCACCCAGATTTTAGTGACCTTTCAGCACCACTAAGAGAGCTGACACACAAAGATGTAACTTGATCCTGGTCAAAACAACACCAAAGAACATTCAATGTCCTGAAACAGAGAATTGCCATTCCACCCACATTAAGATAGTATGATCTTCTTAAATCTGTAACTGCTTCTTATGATACTTCGGTCTTGGTGCAGTCATTCTTTCAGAGGCAGACCAGTAGCGTATGCATCCAGAACTCTAACCCAAACCGAGATGCAATATGCTCAAGTAGAGGAAGAGATCTTGGCAACTGTGTTTGCATGTTTGAAGTTCCATGATTATATTTATGGTTGACCTATTCAGATTGAGACAGACCACCAACCTTTGGTCGCTGCTTTAAAAAAGCCAATGCACCCAGCTCCTGCGAGATTAAAACTCATGATGTTAAAGTTGAAAAAGTATAATTTTCACTTGGTCTATACAGAGGGCAATCTTCTTTATCTTGCTGATACTTTATCCAGATTGCCCAGACAAACCAGCATAAAAATGAGAAACCTGATTTTGAAGTCATGGAAGTGAGATATTTTTCTTCCCCATGTCTTGGTGAGCTTAGAAATCACACACCTTCAGATCCAGTTCTCCAGAAACTCAACCAATTTATCAGTCAAGAATTGCCATCAAAGCAATCTTGTTTGCCACCTGTGATGCAGCAGTATTTTCCTTACAGAAATGGGATTTTGATTGAAGATGGTATCATCATGGAAGGGCCAAAAGTGATTGTTCCAAAATCCTTGCAACAAGAGTATAATAAAATCTTGGATTGTGGCCACCCAGGAACTAATTCTACCAAAAAAAGAGCAAAAGTTCTAGTATGCTGGCCTTCTACATCAAAAGATATTGAGAAAGAACTTTCATCTTGTTTTGTTTGTAAAAGTACTAAACCACATCAGTAGAAAGAACCCCTTCACCAAGCCAGATTCCTGAACTACCTTGGCTGACAGTAGCTGGAGATATTTTCGAATGGAATAGTCGTCATTACATGGTGTTAGTAGACTCTTACTCAGTTAGTTCGAGATTGATGTCCTTCCTAATCTGATGTCCAGTACTGTCATTATGAAGTTGAAGAGCATTTTTCTGTTCATGGTAGTCGGCACAAAGTAATTTCTGACAATGGTGCACAGTTTACAAGTCAGCAATTTAAAGGATTTGCTGAAACGTGGGACATTATTCATGTTGCTAGCAGTCCTAAATACCCACAATTGAATGACCTGGCTGAATGTGCAGTTCAAAGTGCAAAACAGCTGTTGGAAAAATCTAAATGTGACATTACTTGATGTTTTTCTAAATCTGTTTAATCTCAGAAACATTCCTCGTGACAATCTTCTTGATTTACCTGCCCAGAGATTAATATCAAGACAACCAGAACCACACTACCAATCAGTAAGAATTTGTTGGTTTCAAGTGCTAAAAACAACAAAGCAGTAAAAGCTCTACTCCTAAAGAAAGTTTGTCCCAAAATTCCTACTATGATAAAACCAGCAAGCCCCTGAATGCATTAAAAGAAGGAGAGATAGTGAGGATGCAGACAGCAAAAGGATTTCCCCGAACAGGACTTGTGAAACATTTGTGTGAAGAACTGAGATTGTACATTATTGAGTTGCAAGGTATGGAATTCAGGCAGAATTGGAAACATTTATTACCTGTGTCCGAGCCAGTGTTACAGCATCTTGCCTGTAGTAAAGACTCTAGTTCTCATTGTGATTTGTCCAAAGTTCCTGTTCCACAGAACATTTTATCTTCTGTTCCTGTTCCTGAAAATATCCCTGAAAATCCTGAAGAAGAACCTTCCCCAGTGACTGCTCCTGTTGCTAACCCCCTTTCTAATTATTATATTATGAGGTCAGGTTGTATCTCGAGACCTAATCCTAAAACCTGGACATGATTGTTGTTGTTTGCATATGTCTGTATAATTTGCATGCTCATCCAATTGTCATTTTTCATTGCAGAACAGAATAGTCAAAGAGGGAGGAAGTAGATCACAGTGTGTGTTGTACCTTTAAGAACTTTCCTGTCTATGGGCATGTGCATATAAGTACTGAGCAAGTGCAAACAAGAGTGCCGTTTTGAGTGAGCAGCCGGAGTGAAAGCATGTATGTATGTAGTAGTCAGTCAGTTCTTTTATGTTTTATGTTACAGTCATCCATCCTGATATGTCTGTGTGTAATAAACTACTTAAATGAACACTCAGCCTCATTGTCTTATTTAAATACACAAGAGAAGCAATAAGTGCCACTGGTCTGCCCCTGGAAAACAAGACTTGCATCCAGTGAACTGACCCATACTGTTAGCTAATGCATTCTCATTAAATATCCACACCCTTCACACAGTCACTTAGTGCTTCGGCTTATACTATTTGATTAGGAATCATGGCATGTCTATTGTATTTTAATGGGTTGCTAGATGCTCTTTCAATAAAGTGAGTTTCAAAAGAAGTAAAGTTCTGTGGTTGATCATGCTAAGTTTGTTTTCCATTTGACACCATTCTTATTCTATTTGGCAAATGACTGTCCATGTATTTTTGCTGTAAATTTTAAAATAAAGGTTTTAACTTAAATCCACATCTCTGTGATGACTGTAAAGGTAAATAAGAAAAAAGTATGCGCACTGACAGAACTGAAGAATGTTTTATAGAAACTGGGAAGAAATTGACAAGAAATGGGATATGGGTATGGCTGGGGGGTGGGGTCATGGGCTGGGAAACAGGACTTTTCCTGTACTCCCATAAATAGTTGTAGCCAAATGGGCAGTTTGTGTGATCATGGAAATGAGATTCAGAGACAAGATTAGCCACAGTGAGGAAAGACCTTATTATCACATAATTCCAGAGTCTCTAAATTGTGTGGTATTACCACTAGTGTTAATCAGCACTTTCCTTATGGCAATCCCCACTAGTAGCCTGTGCATTGTGTTGGCACAGGACCCCCTCATCCTCTCTCCCAGCCACATTCACACATTCAAACGCACACATGCTTCACTCTCAACAGTTCATGATTTTACAGAATGTCCATAAATTTTACTCTTATATTTGCCATGTCCCTCATGAATCAGAGATGATTACAAGTCAATAATGACAGATCTGAGTGTTTCCTATTACCTATTTTTCAGAGAATGGTTTACAATACAAAACCTGTTATTCTACTGTTGAAGTGACATAGAGTAATATTTAAAAAATGCCCCTCGTGCCTAGTTTCTCCCTATTATTACATGTTTTCCCATTAGTGTTAGGAGAGTTGAGAAATATGGCAACTATAACCCCTCTACACACACACACAAACACACACACACACACACACACACACACACACACACATACACACATGGGTGTGGGCGTACAAGCATGCACGCACACACACACACACACACACACACACACACACACACACACACACACATGGGTGCGCGCGTACAAGCATGCACGCACACACACACAAACACGCACACATACGCACACATGCACAAACACACACACACACACATACACACACACACACACACACACACACACACACACACACACACACACACACACACACACACACACACACACACACACACACACACACACATTCACACATATGCACACAAACATCTACTTACCTGAGGCTATTCATACCACTACAGATAAACACTGTCACACACTTGCAGACATGCTCACACATCCCCTACCACTAAACTTCCTTAGACACTTACCTAATATTAACTTTTATGTGCCCCTCCAATGGACAATAAATGAAAATAAAGGTAATCCAGAAAGCTCAAGTCTGGTCTGGTATCCGACCTGTGACCCAGAAGTGGACAGGACTAACAAGAAACCAAGTACAAAGGATTTGTTCAGATAAAATGACTTTAGCTAGTGGATTTTGGAGACTGACTCTCTCTCTCTTTCTCTCTGATGCCCTCCCTTTGGCAGAAATTAAGACACCTTGTAGAAGTTTCAAGTAATATATTCAGTTAAGCAGGTAGATTGATGTGTGTGTTCTTGTAATGGACTAATCCTTTGTACTCGTCCATCTACCTACTTAGCTGGACAAACTACTCAAAACTTCAACAAGGTGTCTGTATTCCTCCCACAGGGATAGCATCACATAGAAAGAGAATCACCTAGATCTGCTAGTAGAAGTGATTTTTTTCTTGACTAATCCTTTATACTCTGTTTCCCACTGACTATAATGGGGGAACAGAGCATTCTAAACTAAGGAGAATCACTGTGGCAGGTCTGTTTCTAAATCATAAAGGGTTGGTGTCAATGGTTTTCCATCCATGTTAGAGCTTACCATTAGCAGTAGCTCTTTCTGAATCTCAGCCCCAGTCCATTACTCTGCTTAGGGACTCACTTGACCACTATCTGTCTGTGTTACCTAGGGAAAAGTATGGTGACTAGTATTAAGGGATGGTTGCTAAGATCAATCAATTGCATGAGTGCATGAAGAAGAATTCTGGAATTTACTGTTTGGAAGGGTGGCAGATCCTTCCTGAAGTAGAAAAAGGAAGTTTCAATGGAAATGTGTATGTGTTTCTTAACCATATAGGTGTTTGTACAAGGTGTAGAAACCCAACAGATGACTGGAAGATTCAGGAATAAAGAAATTTGTTTCAAGTGAATGCATTAAAACATGCTTTTAAATTATAGTTTTAAGAGGTTAGCAGAAAATGTTATTGCAGTCGTACTTAAGCTGTGTTCAGCACTGCATTTGCTTTATATGTTTGATGGGAAGGTGTGAGTAGGATTTTGCATGTTTTATTTGTTTTCTGTTGTGATTTGCTACTGTTTTTCAGTGTATGTATGCAAATGCCTTTTTACTTATGTTCACACAGGCTGATGTACAACATTCTTTCTGGGTGAACCACTTGCTTTCTTGTGTGGATGAGATTGCTTTACTTTTATGTTATTTATTTTTTGGTAGTACTTTTTATTTTTCTATGTATTTATTGCATGATTCTATTCTTTATTATTGTAAGTGCAATTTTATTCAAGTTTTTTTTTTTTTTTTTTTTGGTAGTGGAAGGATTAACAGGCAAGTTGTGTGACTGCTTTGTTCTTTTGAATAACATACCTCTCAACTTCTTAGAGCAAGAAATCTGGACAAAGCCACAAATAATGGGTGAATAAAGCCCCCAAAATAAGGACACTTTTTAAAAGATTGCTCTTACATATTTAGAAAGTTAGTTCTAAATAGTGTAAACCGTCCAATGTAACAGGCACATTTGTATAAGAATATTCCAAAATATTCACAAAGTAAACTCAGAGTCAGTGAACTACAAAGGTAAGGCTTCTGAACAGCAAAAAAAATACTCCAAAACAACAGCTTAACTCAAACTTCTCCAACCACGAGACAAGGATCTGAATTCCACTCAGTTGCAACACTGTTTATTGGTACACAAGCACTTTCACAAATAGCTTCTTCAGGTGTATAGCTACCATTAAAATACACACTCTTTATATAGCACTTAAAATCAGTCACATGACAGATAAAACTACAAAAATTGCACTTGCCACATGTTCTAGTACCTTTTTCATTTTCTTTGCCTTTCAATTCTCTGTCTATGCAGAGTCTTCTTTTTAAGTTCTTCTTATTTTTAAAGCTAAATTGTGGTCTTGTGCCTACTAGCTCTTTCATTTTACAATCTGATGTTAGTATATTCCAGTGTTCATTTATAATATTAGTATACAATCTAACATCTCTTGAATAATTCAGAAACATTCTAACATTCTTATGTGTCACCTTCTCTCTCCCTTTCACTGTTTGTTTTGAAAAATATGGTTTGGCCTCGTTCCCTCTTTTGCTCATTACTTCTTACATGTTTTTAGCTACCATTTCGTTGTCATAACTTCTATCTAACAATTATTTTTCTGTCAAAAATAGTTGTTTCTCATATTCTTTAGTTTTTACACTCAATCTTGATGCCCTTAGAAACTGATTTTGTGCTACATTTCTGAAAATAAAATTAGAATGCATACTATCTCTACTTAATAATTTATTTGCACGGCATGTCTTTCTAAACATCCTTGTGCTAACCTTGCCTATATCATCTATGGATGGCATTAGTTTTTAAGATGATATAGGCAAGGTTAGCACAAGGATGTTTAGAAAGACATGCCATGCATGTAGCACAAAATCAGTTTCTAAGGGCATCAAGATTGAGTGTAAAAACTAAAGAATATGAGAAACAATTATTTTTGACAGAAAAAGAATGTTAGAATATGTCTGAATATTATACAATTTTTGTAGTTTTATCTGTGATGATTCACAATTTAAACATCCAGACACAGGTGAGATGTTTTACCTGCGAACCTATGTGAAATGTGATACAGCACATGTAGTATATTTGGCTATCTGCCAAACATGTCACAAATTTTATGTAGGGAAAACAGATTGTTTCTTAAAAGATAGGATAAGAGAACAGTTATATCATATTAAGAAAAAAAGTAGTTTTAACGCACTAGCGAAGCATGTGTCAGTTACTAATGAACAACATGTTTTTAAATTTGTTGTATTATGTAGAACATTCACTGATATAAGAGGGGGTGATATAAGAGCAAGGACTGAGGAGAAAGAAGCTGAATGGATTATTAGGTTAAGGGCTAGTTCAGGACATGGACTGAATGACTCTATTCCTATAAGACCAATATTGAAAAAGAGATCACTGAATAGGTGAAATGTTCAATTTTTATTCATGTTTTTAACATTTTATACTATGTAAAGTTTTGGATCTTGCATTAAGAAATAGCACTGAGAATATGTATATATGCCTTTAAATAGTTAATTGAAGTCATGTGACTGATTTTAAGTGCTATATAAAGAGTGTGTATTTTAATATAGCAATAACCCACGCCTGGGTGTGGGTAATGCTAAATTTACCCACGGTTGGCGTGGTTTGGTCCCGAGGAAGCCCGAGGACCAAACAAAGCCAACCGTGGGTAAAGCATTACCACACCCAGAAGTGGTTATTGCTATTATATGACATTATTTAAGAAAAGAAACTATTACTTTTCTTAAATAATGGCATAGTATAATGCCTGTTTACTGCCCTTCCGCAGATGTCTGGCATCCGGCAGTTCTGATGTACTGCGCCTGCGCGGTACATCAGAGTTGTGAAGCAACTGAGAAAGCAAGATCTCCGTTGCTTATTTTTAGTGTTTCGCTATGTTAAATGAGTTTAACATAGCGAGACAGTTTTAAAATAAGCAACGGACATCTCCGTTGCTTATTTTAAAACTGTTTCGCTATGTTAAACTCATTTAACATAGCGAAATATAAAAAGCAACGGAGATCTTGCTTTCTCCGTTGCTTTTTAAAACACTGTCTTGCTATGTTAAATGGGTTTAACATGGCGAGACAGCTTTAAAATAAACATCGGAGATCTCCGTTGCTTATTTTAAAGCTGTCTCGCTATGTTAAACCCATTTAACATAGTGAGACAGTGTTTTAAAAAAACGAGTTATACTAATGGAAAAAAGTCCGGGCGACCGGACCTTTTTCCATTAGTATAACTCGATTTACAACAGGCACGCTGGCCAATCAGTGTGCACGTTTTGGGGGGATCATGGTATAATGGTAGCTATACACCTGAAGAAGCTATTTGTGAAAGTGCTTGTGTACCAATAAACAGTGTTGCAACTGAGTGGAATTCAGATCCTTGTCTCGTGGTTGGAGAAGTTTGAGTTAAGCTGTTGTTTTGGAGTATTTTTGTTGCTGTTCAGAAGCCTCACCTTTGCAGTTCACTGACTTTGTGTTTACTTTGTGAATACTTAGAAACTTGATAGAATAACAGGTTTTGCATTAGCATGTGTTTTCTGAAGGTTGTGAAGTCTGAAACTCAATTGTCTGCCCAGAATTTTCTGACTTAATTCCTCAGTGGTTTGCCAGTGTTTTGCCAGAAAACTTCAATTTTATGAGAAATGTGCCAAAAATATTAAGCAAAAATCTGGACATTTTGTGAAAATCTGGACAGTTGAGAGCTGTGCTGAGTATAATTTTTGACTGGTATTCATAGTCACTTGTACAGATGTGCTAGGAGTATTCCTGATGCTTACGAATGAGCATAGAAAAGTAGCAAAGGCAAGATTCATAGAGGCCATTTAGACTAATGTGAAAGGCCTTTAAAATAATGACATAAAAATGAGAAATGTTGTAAAGTGTAGTATACTAGAGGTGTTTTTTTCAATTCATAGTCCAGCATCCTTTCGGTATGCACATCTGTTGTAAAAAGCAATGTTTCGCCTTTGATATTGGAGTTGCAGTCCGTGAACTTCTTTGTCAAGTATGTACAAGCACTTCCCTGACATACAAATAAATTATTGCCCCAGCAACCCCTTCATTAGTTTTCAGCAAGTATGCACAAGCACTAAAATGTCACAATAAATTATTTTCTCCAGCGATGACTTCATCAGTCTGACCATGTATGCCAAGCACTTCCCCGACACACAAATTAATTATTTCCCCAAGCGACCCCCTTCAGTAACATTTCCTAGTATGGACAAGCACCAAAATGAAACACTCACCCAAGTGATCCCTTCAGTAACATGCCCTAGTGTACACAAGCACAAAAAAAAATGAAATATTTCCTCCAGTGACTCCTTCTGTAGTATGTACAAGTACCAAAATGAAACATTCACCCAAGCGACTCCTTCAGTAAAATGTCCAGGTATACACAAGCATCGAAATGAAACATTCACCCAGGTGACCCCTTCAGTAAAAATATCCGGGTATGCACAGCACCAATATGAAACATTTCCTCAAGCAGCCCCTTCAGTAAAAATGGCCAGGTATCCAGAAGCGCCAACTGATCTCCAATTGCATCTCTATATTCTCCCTGAAAACTGCTGCTTACTGATGTTAGTTCAGAGCTATTTACACACTTTGTATGCAAATTAGCTGATTATATATTCATGCCTGTGAACTGAACTCATAAGAATATGTGTATAGCCCCTGAACAGCATTGTAGCTGTCCCCTATCACTTATGCATTAAGCATGCTACACTTTTGCAATAGGGGACATGTTCATAAAATGTCCTCCACATTTCCATAGTCATCTTGAATGTCTGAAATTTGCATAACCATGTAGTGCCACTCTTCGCGGATCACCACTTTGAAAATGGAAGCCCCAGACTAAGAATAGTACCCTTAGTTTACATTTCTTCATCTATTTGTTTGTTGTTTTTTTATATTGTTATGTGTTCCTGGATTAGAAGAAGACATGAAGATGAATCCCATTGTGTGAGGAGTGGGTTGTGGGGCTGTTGAGGCTGCAGTTTTTGCAAGATGCATGTGCAAGTGTAAGGAATGTTTTAATTGAAGCTAATATTTAATTTAATTATTTGATAAAACAAAATGAAAAAAGTGTGCATGGACTGTTGATTAACTTAGCAAGGATGAAAAGAACTCATAGTCATGAATTGTGTTCACACAAGTGTGTCATCTGGCAGGTGGTACATACCTGTCAACCTCTTTGCACAATAAATTTGAACAATGCCTAAAATAATGGGGGGGGGGATAAAGACAGAAAAATAGGGACACATTTTGAATATTGTTTTTACAAACTTGAAAAGTTGCTAGAATAACAGATTTTGTGATAGTATGCATTTTCTAAAGTATGTAAAGTCTGAAACTCAAATGTGTGTCATTATTTAGTGACTGCAATCCTTAGTAATTTTCCAGAAAAACACAAATTTTATGAGGACCAGACCAAAAATATGAGGCAAACATCTGTGCATTCTGTGAAAATCTGGATTTTGAGAGGTATGGTACAACAAACTAAAATGTTCTTCATTTTTCCCTAAGAGTAAGAGAAAACATCAATGCAAATGTAAAGGTAACTGATCATAATACTGTTAATTTTGAAAGAAAGTTATTAATCAAGCTTGGAAGGAAACCCGCCAATTATGACATAGGGCATCAAAATACTAAAAATATAAAATAAGATCTCTCTGATAATGATGGGGCATATTTTAATACTTTGACTGGATTCTAGTAGTTAAGGGTGGAAGTAGCTAAGCAGAGTAGGTCACTGTAAAAAAAATATATATATATATATATATATATATATATATATATATATATATATATATATATATATATGTGTGTGTGTGTGTGTGTGTGTGTGTGTGTGTATGCATTGTTTACACATTGTGGTATAGTGCTGTATGATACATTCTAGTTTTAAGAATTCATATCATTATGGAAGATGTAATGACATGACTCCTATAAAAAAACTTCAGATGCAAAATGTAATAATTTAGGCTGTCATTCGGGAAGTGAAGCTTTACAGTAACACCGTGTTTTGTGTTGGCATCCTAACTATTAGTTCCGTTGAGTTGCCTTGATATAATAAACTGTTCTGCATCTCATGCTGTGAATTCTGCTGAGAACTCATTCACTCCATTAATCCTGCTGTGAGACTTGATAATATTAGACCCTGCTGAGGACTCCCTAACTCTGTTTGTCTTGATGCGTGCCTGCTCTGTGCACTAAATTTGCCAGAGTCTTTTACTCTTGGAGTATCACTAGTGGATCTTGATTCTGCTAATATATTTAATTAATATAACTCTTTAACAAGTGGTCTTTCTCTAGTGATTTGTTTGGAAGTATTTAGATTATGTGAATTTAGCAAAAGCAACCCTACTTCTGTTGAATTTGATATGGCCTTATGTTTCCATTAACTCTGATGCAAACTCCGCATGTTTTTATGCTTACCAATCATCTATAGGTAACAATTAACCCTACGCAGGGCCCCGAGATAATTTTAACCACTTTGAGCATGCATAGCCCTCTAACTTTGTTAAGGACCCTTAAGCAAGCATTTGGGTTTGAGGATACAGATCTACTGATTTTTTTATCTCTCCTTTGTACATACTGGCTATCTCATAGCTACATAGCTGCAAGCATTAATTCTGAAGGTCAGCTGTGACATGTCTGTTATCTATGTAGCAATCAGAGAGCTTACATGTAAGCCCAACTGTTCCCTTTGTGTACCCACTAGGTCCAAAGGGATTGACATGCAGTGTAGTAGTGTTAAGGCCTGTTGTCCTCTTCCATTAACGATGTTTGCCCCAGTAGTTTTATCATCTAGTAGGCAGATATCTCTGTCCACGTCTGACCTACACTAGGAACTGTAGGCAGACTGTGCATTTTGATACACACACACATGCGCGCACACACCAACACACACACATGCGCGCACACACCCACACACACACAGTCATACTTGCAAGCACACACGCACACGCGCACACACACACACACACACACACACACACACACACACACACACACACACACACACACACACACACACACACACATGCACGCACACACACACACACACATGCACACACACACACACACACACACACACACACACACACACACACACACACACACACACACACACACACACACACAGAAACTACACTCCACTTTGGGGAGCTGGGAGTAGGTTTCTTCTAACTATTCATTTTTCTTTGTCTCTCTCTCTCTCTCTCTCTCTCTCTCTCTCTCTCTCTCTCTCTCTCTCTCTCTCTCTCCAGAAAGCCCTGTGATATCTGGGTCACTAAATGAACCTTGGTTGTGTAGTTCTGTAGTCATGGCTACACTACCATCTTGATCCCTTTCTCTTATCTGATCTTTCATCTTTGAAAGATGCTAAATCAAGTCTAGATTCAATACTGGTAGTAAGGTCTGTGGTGTAGAGTGATAAAGACATGACTATGACCCAGATGACCCAGGTTCAATTAACAGCTCGGGTATTTGAAGTGCTGGCAAGAATAGGATAGGCATGCACATCGAGGGAAGAGGGTCCACACTCAAGTGTACTGAGCAGTTGATCATTGGCAGAGGCCTGAGATACATGGGGAAGGGTATTATCTTTAGGAAGACAAGACATTTGCTGAGTCACCATGGAAGTGAGATGATACACCAGCATGTCCATTAAACATAGCAGGTGCATGTAAAGGGTTGGAAATTAGGGCACACTGAAATATTAGGACCCTCATTGCCCATAATTTCATACTATCCTGAGAAGCCTTGATCTCTTCACTCTTCCTAAACATGGATCACAGAAAGTCCTTGGGAGGATTGCCATCTTCAGTAGATGCAGTGTATGACATGAGTCTCCAATCAGTGATCAGCTCAGGGAGAACTGGTAACAGTATTTATTTAAAAATCATGTTCTACTCTGGTTGAGTATGCACTGTCTTCAAAAGTGTGAGAATGTAGAGATGATAATAAATAGTCAAAGGAATATTGGGGCTTATTTATTAATACCAGTTTACAGAGATCGAACACTGATCTTCATGGACCTGTTTCACACTCAGCCTACAGAATCTACCTGGTTATATAAGTTGCCTAGAGCCAGGCTGTTAGACCATGGAGGCTGAGGGTATCATATCTTGGTTGACTGGAAACAGCTCCTTAATCCTCTATGCCAACTGTCAGGCATAACAAAGCTTTAATTTTCTTTTTTTTGTTTACTGTTAACTGTTGTATTACAAAATATTGTCTTACAATTTACTTTCAAATAGGACATTGTTAGTTGATTAGTGTGTATCCTTCATTACAGATGCTGCACTCCGGTGTTTTTTAAATTCAACGTTTGGAATCTTTGAAGATACTACAGTGCAGTTAAACTATATACAAATCGTTGTATGCTAACTAGACAAAGAATCCTTTAACACAACATACTGGGATATACATATCAATTACACACTTGAAAAGCATTAGGAAAAGAGAGCAGGAGGCTCACCTAACACTTCATAACTGTTGTAAGCAAAGTTGTCTAATACCAGAGTGTATGGTCCCTTCTTCCCACAATGCACTTATTTTGCAGCATTACTTTTTCAACCAGATTACTGCACTGGTCTCTGCCTATATTAGCCTTCGCATCACATTTGTCATAGGTGATTACTGGTAACCATTGTTAATAACTGGTTTACACAATGAATACTTAATGCAGTTCACTAGCACAGAATCTCAATGTTACAGTGACTGGCTAGAGATTGCTATCCCTATCAAGGACTGATATCAGAGTATAGGCAAAGTGAAAGAAATAGGGGGATCCTAACCAAAAGTCAAGCACTGGTAGAGTTTTTAGTAGAATCTAGAACAGAAGCCACTGTTAAAAAATGAATAATTAGTACAGCATACAAAATATTGCATGATAGCTATAAGACTCAATCAGGGGAGGTTAGAAAGGATTGAGAAGAGAGATTGGATAAGCAATTCACAAAGAAACAATGGGGGTATGTTTATGTCTCCCAAATATGCAACAAACTCTAGAAGATTTAGGATCTTTGCTTGGAAGTGTTTACATAGGTAATTGTATACCCTAAATAGACTCCAGGGAATGTTTCCTCAGGTAGACAGCAAATATTGGAGGTGTGATGGGGAAGAATGAGGTAACTGGGAACATATTTTCAAGGTGTGTAATGAGTTGGCAGACTTTACAGATTCCCTGCAGACTGCTCTGTCAGAGATACTGGGTGAGCAAATTGGTGTAACTAAGGAAATGATTTTTTGAGCTGTGATACAGAATTGGAATTGCCTAGACTTAGTAAGACCTTGCTGTGTCTAATTATGGTGGCTGCCAGAAAAGCAATTATTAGAAAATGAAATGAAAGTCTAAACCAACTGTACTAGAAGCAGTGAATATAAGAGATAAAGCAACTGAAATTAGGATCTTTAGAAAAGGGTAGGAGCAAATTACATAGAAAAAATGGGAATTGTGGGAACAATACATGCAGTGGAGGAACGAGGTTTCAAAGAAGGCAGGATTTGAATGAGCTATGTAATGTTTGACTGACAAGGACTGGATAGACTATAAGTGATGTACAGCATTTGAAACTAAAATTGTGTCAGTATGGTTTGTGATGTATAATGTTTGCAACTAAAATTATGTCAGTATGGTTCATTTTCATTTATATAAATGTATGATTGCCTATGTGATAAGTGATAATTTAATAAAGATGTTTCTGGTTATAAAAATAAAATCTCAATGACACATTATATGAAGAGTTACTGTTTGGCTAGAGATGGGCTGATGTTCTTATCACAGTACTCCTCCTATTTCCTTCATTCATTATTCAGGAGGTATAATTTTCACAAGCCTGGGCGATTCCTGTTGGTGGAAGCCTTACACTGCGCTACCCTGAGCGATTTATAGTCAGGTCCCATTTGCCTTGAATCCAGTTTATAGGCATTTCACAGTGTGGAGACATAGTATTGTTAACATTTCATTTAACAACCATGATTTCTATATTTGTTATTATTTGAATGTTCAGAATTCCCTTAAATATTGTTAAAGTGGGATTCTGGAAATGGGTTTCAGGAACATATTCACGTAGGAATATAAACATAACACTCGGTTAGATGAAGCAGGCTGTTTCTTCTTCATGTTTATAAGTGCAATCAGAATATGGAGCTGAATCAGTAATTTTTCCATTAGTCCCTAATAAAAGATGTAGGACAATATGGTGATTAGAAATGGAACAAAACTGAACAAAACACAAGGACAAGAAGAAAACAAAACTTGAAAAATCCAAAGCTTCAAAAACCAAATAAGAAACCAGCTCGAACCAACTACCAAATAGCCACACTCGGACAAATGGATTTAGCGCTTTCATTCACTTTAATTACGTGAACTTCATCAGAAGAAACACGCACAGACCTACCTCTTCCTTTTATACTGAATTGAATAGAATAACAGGAAATGATGTACAACACCAATCAATCAAATAAAAAATTGTTGAACATAATCAAAAAAATAATACAATCAATCTATAATACATAATATTCTAACAATAATATCATGTTGTTCTGCATGAATAATTTATCTATACATTAAAAAACATTTCAAGTTAATAACTTCATTTAAAACTGGTATTGTGTCCGCACTAAATAGGAGATGCCAGAATGCCTCTTTACACTCCAACATATTATTTAAATCCCCAGCAAATAAAGCTTTATCAACACTATCTAAAACAAAAAACACAAGCTTTTTAAATATCGAACAAGAAAGTACATGTTTAGATAATGAATTAGTCTTGTCTTTTTTCTTGATAGCTAAAGTGTGTTTGTATATTCTACGTTTAAGGCTTCTCTTAGTTTTCCCTATATAATAATTTTTAGATGTAAAGGATGAGTTACTAATAAATCTACATTGTTTGCAATTCATGCAACCGAAAGTTCCTTTCTTATTTGAACAAGCATGGATATTTTTACTATCCTTATCTTTACTTGATTCCAACATGAACTTGATGTTAGTAATTCTCTTAAATGCAAATTTAGGTGTCACCCCTGAAATTGAAGCCAATTCCTTATTTCCTAAAATAATTCTCCAATTGTTCTCAATGATATATTTAATGTTCCACGTTTCACTAACTATAGGCAAAGGAAATGCAGTGTTAAATTCTTGTGTATTTGTTACACTGCACATCCTACAAATATTCGGTGGGCCCACCACTGAGTCCTTAGAGTGTAAAATTGGTTTAGCCACCCCATTTCTTAAAGTTCTAACTTCACCTTCTATTCTCTTCAACCATTCTGAATCATACCCTCTGTTAAGGAACAAAGATCTCAGAAATATTGATTCCTCAGCAAAAACCTCTTCATCTGAAGTCAGTCTACTCAATCTTATAACCTGACCCTTGATGACTCCCTTCTTCATATGAACGGGATGCAAACTTTCCCTGTGTAAATACTGATTAGCAAAACATGGTTTCTTATATATTTTGCTTTTGAATTCTTTTGTAGTATCATCAATACTTATAGTCAAATCTAAAAAAAGTATGTTGTTTTCCAAACCCACCAATTTTAAAAGATAAAAAACTTGTGGTGTTGTTCAAATGTGTAACTAATTCAACAAATTCATGATAGTCACCCGTCCACAGAAAAAACAAGTCATCAATGTATCTATAATATAGATCAACCTTGCTGAAACTGGAGTGTGGCTCTAAGAATTTTTGTTCCCAGTTTGCCATGACTAGATTGGCAAAAGCTGGGGCAACTCTTGCCCCCATGGCTACACCTGAGAGTTGTTTGTACAGTACTCTGTTGAATCTAAAATAATTATTGTCCAATACTAACTCCATTAAACTACATAAGGTGTTGATCTTCTCTCCTGAGAAATCCATATTCCCTGATAAATACTCTCTCATGTATTCCAAACCTTTTTCTTGATTTATAGAAGTGTACAAACTTTTTACATCCAAAGTTCCAAAGTACATAGCTTTGTTCGATGTCCCATAATCTCTCAGAACTTCAAGCAAATGCCAGGAGTCCCAGAGATAGTGTTTCGACTTCTGAACTACTGGATTCATAATATTATCCAACCATATAGAAATATTTTCAGTCTTAGACTGCTTTGCTGAAATAACAGGTCTAAATGGTGCGTTTTTTTCATTATTTTGTATTTTGGGGATACCAAAAAATGTTGCAATTTTTGGATATTCTACAAGTAAAAAATCATATTACATCCTATCTATTTCACCCTGACAAAACATGTCAAATAGTGCTGTGTCCAGCCTCTTAAAACTATGACCTACTTGTTCATAATTAACCTTGTTATAAGTACTTTTGTCCTCCAACATAGAATCTATAGAATCTACATAATCTTTGTTATTCATAATAACTATCTTACCACCTTTATCTGCATTCATAGTTCTAATTTTGTTTTTTTTTTTATCAGTGTTTTTAGAGCCAAAACTTCATTTTCTGTCATATTGTTTTTTAAGTTGGAGCACTGAATCCTTCTGAATTCACTTTCACAAATGTTCTGAAACACCTGCAAGGTGTTAAGCAAAGGCGGATTGAAAGTACTCGGTCTACAAGGTGTTTGTGTATGTGTTCGATCATTATACAAAACACCCTGCATAATATATCTTAAATTAAGTTTTCTTAGAAATAATCTAAAATCCATGACTAATTTACCCATATTCATCCCGCATGTAGGAATAAACGAAAAACCTTTCCTTAGCACATTCTCCACTTTTAAAGGAAGGGGTATGTCAGACAAATTTAAAATGTCAACATCAAAAGTACTAGTGGTGGCTAAATTTACCACCTCCTTTTGTTCTTCCCTTTCCCCTTCCCCTTGTACTGGGTGGAATTGTACCACTTTGTAGTCCGTTTGTTGGTTGACACAACTTTCTGAAAAGGGGCATTGTTTTGCTTGGCTGATGAAATGACAATTTCAGCATAACTAGTTCTCGCTTCATTTGTATTGTCTCTTTGGTTAATAGGAGGGCAAGCAGAATCCACAACTAAAACAGCTTCTTTGTCCCCCATGCATCCTGACACACTATTTTTATTACCTGTTCTCTCAGTTGGAACAGTTTCATTATTGCTCTCACTTTCTTTCTCTTTCACAATGTCCGATTTGACCAATTGAGTTTTCTCTCTCATTTCATCACAAACAATATATGCCTGATTAGAATTATAGGCAGTAATGTCTCTTCTCAGCTTGGACTGTTTCCTTGAAATTATAGTGGTCCTGTCCCGATCAACCTTTGCTTCAACACCATTGTACAATTCAGCAAAGTTTTAAAGCAAATGTAACTCTTAATATAGTCATCTAAAGTTTTTATATCGTCTCTAATTTTGATGATTTCCTTTTCGTAATGTTCCACCAATATACGCATCATGGAGAGCCCGGTCTCATTGTACAAATTAATCAAAGTTCTACATAGACCATCCCCTGGTGTCACACAGTTAGGGAATTTGGCAGTTCTTAACCCTTGAGGTACTATTTTGCGTGAAATACATTCATTTAAATACTGTATTTCGAAATTTAGAGTCAAATACTTCATCACCAATCCCTCCATCTCATAAATGCTTTTCTTACATGAAATGATATCATTCGAATGTTTACTTATTGTGTCATTCGCAGCCACTTCACCCATCATACTAAATGGATTATCTTTTTCTTTGCAGACATAAATCCAAATGTTACCTTCCACTGAACGCTGTCGCTCACTCTCTTCACCATTTCGGTTCGTGAGATTTTCGCCACTTCCGGTGTTGACATTCCGACGTGAAACGTCATCATTTCTTTTATTTAAAGTGTCCGCTTCTAATTCTTTGTCCTGTGAGTGTACCTGACACTGTAAGCAGTCTTTAACTATCTTTGTGATAGTCTCCAATAGTTCTTGTTTAAAGTTCAAGGAAGGTGAAACATTACCACCACTTTCAGCTATCGGGAGGTTGATAAGTTTAACAAAACATCTTTTAGCAAGAACTATTGGAGACTATCACAAAGATAGTTAAAGATTGCTTACAGTGTCAGGTACATTCACAGCACAAAGAATTAATAGCGGACACTTTAAATAAAAGAAATGATGACTTATCACGCTGGAATGCCAACGCCGGTAGTGGCGAAAATCTCACGAACTGAAATGGTGAAGAGAGTGAGCGACAGCGTTCAGTGGAAGGTAACGTATGGGTTTATGTCTGCAAAGAAAAAGATAATCCATTTAGTATAATGGGTGAAGTGGCTGTGAATGACACAGTAAGTAAACATTCGAATTATATCATTTTGTGCAAGAAAGGCATTTATGAGATGGAGAGATTGGTGATGAAGTATGTGACACTAAATTTGGAAATACAGTATTTAAATGAATGTATTTCGCGCAAAATAATACCGCAAGGGTTAAGAACTGCCAAATTCCCTAACTGTGTGACACCAGGAGATGGTCTATGTAGAACTTTGATTAATTTGTACAATGAGACCGGGCTCTCCATGATGCGTATATTGGTGGAACATTACGAAAAGGAAATCATCAAAATTAGAGACGATATAAAAACTTTAGATGACTATATTAAGAGTTACATTTGCTTTAAAAACTTTGCTGAATTGTACAATGGTGTTGAAGCAAAGGTTGATCGGCACAGGACCACTATAATTTCAAGGAAACAGTCCAAGCTGAGAAGAGACATTACTGCCTATAATTCTAATCAGGCATATATTGTTTGTGATGAAATGAGAGAGAAAACTCAATTGGTCAAATCGGACATTGTGAAAGAGAAAGAAAGTGAGAGCAATAATGAAACTGTTCCAGCTGAGAGAACAGGTAAGAAAAATAGTGTGTCAGGATGCATGGGGGACAAAGAAGCTGTTTTAGTTGTGGATTCGGCTTGCCCTCCTATTGACCAAAGAGACAATACAAATGAAGTGAGAAGTGCATTGGACACGGATATCCTTCAGAAGGGACTCACGGAAACAGATAGCTGGTGCCAGAGCCATGGCCTGAAGTTAAACGCCAAAAAATGTATAGTCATACCCTTCGGGAAAAACAAGGTAACCCCAAGCTACCATATAGGTGGCAATCCACTAAGCACAGAAGAGGTTATCAGGGACCTGGGGACCCAGGTTGAAAGTGACCTTTCTTTTGACACTCACATTGCTAAAGTGGTTAGAAAGACCTTCTACATTGCCCACCTGATCATGAAGGGATTCACATCCAGATCTAGTGAGGTCATTGTTCCTGTACACTTCACTTATCAGACCAATGATCGAGTACAATGCCCCATTTGGGATGTATCTCACCCGACATCTGCAGCAATTGGAGAGACCCCAAAAGTTCCTCACCAAAAGGATAAAGGGACTCAAAATCTGTCATATGCTGCCAGATTGAAGAAACTCCAGCTCTATTCAGTTGCTCAGAGGTGACATGTGCCTGACATACAAGGCCATGTCCAACCCGAATTAATGGACATGCTCCACCTCAAAAATCCAAATCCACCAAAACCACTAGAGCAAGCGACTTAAACCTTAGCACGGATATAAATAGGACATGCTGGAGGGATAGATTTATCACTCAGAGACTCCCTATGCTGTGGAATAAAATCCCGTCCATGTGAGGCAGAGCACCTCGCTGACTCTGTTCAAGAGAAATCTAGACCTGTGGATGCGAGATGGTAGGTTTACCCGGCCAATCATCTCTGTGTCACTGCTGGACAGAGGCACAACAAACTAATGGGCACAGTATCTTTTCATATAAGGGGTGGCGTAAGCCACAAAAATTTGGGCTAGGCTTATAAATGCCTTAGGGCAGATAGCCTAGTATAAACCTATGAACCTATGAACCTATGAACCTATGAACTAGTTATGCTGAAATTGTCATTTCATCAGCCGAGCAAAACAATGCCCCTTTTCAGAAAGTTGTGTCAACCAACAAATGGACTACAAAGTGATACAATTCCACCCAGTACAAGGGGAAGGGGAAAGGGAAGAACAAAAGAAGGTGGTAAATTTAGCCACCACTAGTACTTTTGATGTTGACATTTTAAATTTGTCTGACATACCCCTTCCTTTAGAAGTGGAGAATGTGCTAAGGAAAGGTTTTTCGTTTATTCCTACATATGGGATGAATATGGGTAAATTAGTCATGGATTTTAGATTATTTCTAAGAAAACTTAATTTAAAATATATTATGTAGGATGTTTTGTATAATGATCGAACACATACACAAACACCTTGTAGACCGGGTACTTTCAATCCGCCTTTGCTTAACACCTTGCAGGTGTTTCAGAACATTTGTGAAAGGGAATTCAGAAGGATACAATGCTCCAACGTAAAAAACAATATGACAGAAAATGCAGTTTTGACTCTAAAAACACTGATAAAAACCCCAAAATTAGAACTATGAAGGCAGATAAAGGTGGTAAGACAGTTATTATGAATAACAAAGATTATGTAGATTCTATAGATTCTATGATGGAGGACAAAAGTACTTATAAGAAGGTTAATTATGAACAAATAGGTCATAGTTTTAAGAGGCTGGACACAGCACTATTTGACATGTTTTGTTAGGGTGAAATAGATAGGATGGAAAATGATTTTTTACTTGTAGAACATCCAAAAATTGCAACATATTTTGGTATCCCCAAAATACAAAATAATGAAATAAATCCACCATTTAGACCTATTATTTCAGCAAAGCAGTCTAAGACTGAAAATATTTCTATATGGTTGGAAAGTATTTTGAACCTAGTAGTTCAGAAGTCGAAACACTATCTCAGGGACTCCTGGTATTTGCTTAAAGTCCTGAGAGATTATGGGACATCGAACAAAGCTATGTACTTTGGAACTTTGGATGTACAAAGTTTGTACACTTCTATAAATCAAGAAAAAGGTTTGGAATACATGAGAGAGTATTTATCTGGGAATACGTATTTCTTGAGAGAGAAGATCAACACCTTATGTAGTTTAATGAAGTTAGTATTGGACAATAATTATTTTAGATTCAACAGAGTACTGTACAAACAACTCTCAGGTGTAGCCATGGGGGCAATAGTTGCCCCAGCATTTGCCAATCTAGTTATGGCAAACTGGGAAGAGTCACACTCCAGTTTCAGCAAGGTTGATCTATATTATAGATACATTGTTGACTTGTTTTTTCTGTGGACGGGTGACTATCATGAATTTGTTGAATTAGTTACACATTTGAACAACACCACAAGTTTTTTATCTTTTAAAATTGGTGGGTTTGGAAAAAGCATAAATTTTTTAGATTTGAATATAAGTATTGATGATACTACAAGAGAATTCAAAAGCAGAATATATAGGAAACCATGTTTTGCTAATCAGTATTTACACAGGGAACGTTTGCATCCCGTTCATATGAAGAAGGGAGTCATCAAGGGTCAGGTTATAAGATTGAGTAGACTGACTTCAGATGAAGAGGTTTTTGCTGAGGAATTAATATTTCTGAAATCTTTGTTCCTTAATAGAGGGTATGATCCAGATTGGTTGAAAAGAATAGAAGGTGAAGTTAGAACTTTAAGAAATGGGGTGGCTAAACCAATTTTACACTCTAAGGACTCAGTGGTGGGTCCACCGAATATTTGTAGGACGAGCAGTGTAACAAATACACAAGAATTTAACACTGCATTTCTTTTGCCTATAGTTAGTGAAATGTAGAACATTAAATATATCATTGAGAACAATTAGAGAATTATTTTAGGAAATAAGGAATTGGCTTCAATTTTAGGGGTGACACCTAAATTTACGTTTAAGAGAATTACTAACATCAAGTTCATGTTGGAATCAGGTAAAGATAAAGATAGTAAAAATATCCATGTTTGTTCAAATAAGAAAGGAACTTTTGGTTGCATGAATTGCAAACAATGTAGATTTATTAGTAACTCATCCTTTGTTATTGTGGAACATTTGAGACAAACATTTTGGGCAAAAAAGTATTATACCTGCAACAGTGAGTATGTAGTTTATTTAGCCACCTGTACCACATGTAAAAATTATTATATAGGGAAAACTAAGAGAAGCCTTAAACGTAGAATATACGAACACACTTTAGCTATCAAGAAAAAAGACAAGACTAATTCATTACCTAAACATGCACTTTCTTGTTCAATATTTAAAAAGTTTAAGTTTTTTGTTTTAGATAGTCTTGATAAAGCTTTATTTGCTGGGGATTTAAATAATATATTTGAATGTAAAGGGGCATTCTGGCAGCTCCTATTTGGGGCAGATAAAATACCCGGCTTAAATGAAGTTATTAATCTGAAATGTTTTTTAATGTATAGATACATTATTCATGCAGAATTATATGATATTATGGTTAGAATATTATGTATTATAGATTGATTGTATTATTCTTTTGATTATGTTCAACAATTTTTTATTTGATTGATTGGTGTTGTACATCATTTCCTGTTATTCTATTCAATTCAGTATAAAAGGAAGGAGTAGGTCTGTGAGTGTTTTTTCTGATGAAGTTCATGTAATTAAAGTGAATGAAAGTGCTAAATCCATTTGTCCGAGTGTGGCTATTTGGTAGTTGGTTCAAGCTCGTTTCTTACAAGGACAAGAAGATTACCGCAGTATAATAATAAAGATTGATTCTGAGTTCTTTGCTGTTCTGTGTTGAGATAAATGCAAGTTAAAGAAAAATCAGCAGCTGAGACTCAAGTACCAATAAAGACAAAGCAATATGTAATGGAGTCAAACAAAATAAGGATTTAGATAGTTAGATGAAACAACGGAAAACCACTGTGCATAATCAGTCACTCAGTCACTTTTATTTGTACCAACAGGTTTGTTGTTACAATGACAAAGTACAGAAACAGAATTACTACATAGCATCTAATAGTCCCATTTCAGCTAAAACTTTATTATTGATCTTGCATTCTGTTCTGTGCATTACTAGCAGGGTAATGTCATGTAACATATGGGTAAATAATAAAGTGACAAGTTCCTTCAGATTCATAGGAATGCATATTTGGGTCCAAAGATTTGTTCAAAAAATGTTTTTTCCTTTATATACAAAAGGCATTCAACAACAAAAAAGCAACATCATCAAGGAAATAACAGATCACCAGGGGGTGTTTGGAGGGCCTTGCTATCCCTAAAAGATCTGTTCCTGATAAAGCCTACCCTATGAGACATTATTGCTCTTAGATAATGGCTTATCTGTTAAATTGTTTTGTGTCTTCTTTATTAATATATACATTTTGTTGTATTTTTTATGAACTTAGTACCTCTGCCTAATATTATGAACTTACTTACTGGAGGAAATATTGTACATCTCAAATATAAATTATGTAAGTATTTAATGTCCACACACACACACACACACACACACACACACACACACACACACACACACACATGTGCATGCATGCACACACAACAGGCAACACACACACACACACACTTTAGAGAGGTTTTGAGGATTTATGTATGTATATCTCAGGGTATTTCTTCTCTTCGTCATTCAGTTGTTTTCTTTGTTTTTTCTTTTTTCTCTTTTTCTCTTCTTTTTTCTTTTTTACACACACACACACACACACACACACACAGACACACTCACAAACACACACACACACACACACACACACACACACACACACACACACACACACACACACACACACATTACTTTTTCATAAATTTATACTTGATATTTTATTTTGAACTGTCTAAACAGCAATTCCATGTTTAATGAGTGTAGAAAAAGTTGGGCCTTTTCTTTCAGCTCATTCATCATAGCAAGTTAATATATGACTGTGAAGTGACTTTTTACTGGGTCTGTGGGTGATATATTTACATTAATACCCTGTTGGAGAAGGTTCACTCTCCAACTGGGTGTCATTGTATATTTGCCTATTATCTAATGTTTACCAGTCCTCCTTTGACTGATGGTTACAGGATCATATTTTGCACATTTCCTCCACTATTATTCTATTAAGACATTGACTTTTCTCAAAAAATCAGATCTGCATCTCATGAAATTTGTCCTTAGTTCCCTATTCCCAACATCAGTGAGGGAATCCATGCAATCATAATCATGTCTTTACTCATGGGTTGTGGGAACAAAGGACATGGACAGTCAAGAAACAGTACTGTGTGTAGGGCATGCATTAAATGGGCCTTTATCAGTTCTGTCACCTCATGCTTTTCACAGTGATGACTTGTGGATTAGGGTTTGTCCTTATAAATGTGAAATCAGTACCGCAAATAAATGTACAGTTTACTGCTGCATGCCAAATACCTCTTAAACATGCTAGTGTAGGTACAAGATAGGTACTTAAAACAAAAGGGATGGAGCAGGTAAAGTGATGCCTGCTCTGTGAAGTGTGAAGGGGGGGGGGTTAACGTGCATCAGCTGCATAATAGCACAGATGCTCAGTGGTCTAAAAGTCTCCCTCATAGTCTAGAGTTGAGTTTAAACTCAGACTTTGCTCACTGTTTGTAAGGAATTTCTGTGTTGACTGTGTCTGTGTGTGTGTGATTCATTTGGCAGTCTATTTATCTCCCTCTCCTAAAATATGCAGAATCTTCTACTCTGAGCTTTTCATATATATTGAGTTTGTCCTTGCCCTTGTGGCAAGTTCATATAATGAACTTTTCAGAGGCGCATCTAGTGAATTCTGCTGGGAAATAATTCACACCATTAATCCTACTGTGTGACTGTGCAGTATTTCCTCTGGAACTCTTTTGCCATTTTTGTTTCAGTACAGCTTGAGATATTCAGTTCAAATGCATGAGGTTTTGTTACTCAACTCCCATGTATGATTCCTCATTTTTGTTTTTCTTTATTGAGTAATATGGCATACAAATGCACGATGAAAGAAAGATAACTATCTTTTCAAGGTAGTGCAACTGTTTCATAAATTTGCATGTTATGCTTGCATATTTTCTTTTGAATTATTTCATTTTGGTTTTTGTTGCTAAGAATAAATTTAATAATCAAGGTAGCATTTGGCTAGCTATCACATTGGTTGAACGCATTCATATAACTCTCGCTTGTTGTTACTTACTAGAAATGATTTCACTATCAAGCAAATTAATTTGCTTGATGACAGATGGAGAGAGTAAGCTTATACTGCACAGGGTCTATATACAGCCATTAAATTAATATTACATTGAATGGCTGAACATCGAATGTTACACATCGAAGTTTACTTTTACCGAACAGGCAAATCTTGTAAAAGAAATACATCGAACGGCTTTACTTGGCCAACATAAACGAACTGCAAGCTACTACTTACTAATCACTAACAGCTATAATAAAACCTGCCCTTTCCCTAATTTAGTGAGACCTCATAGTTAGTATATATAATTAGTGGTGGTATGGGGGCACAGCCCCCCTACAACAGAAGGATTTAGTGAACACCGGACAATCCCTATGTGGGGGCTTTGCTCCCATCCCCCCTATGTTGGTGTATGTGCCTTCCACACCTCCCTGCTAATTATATATACCAATTCCAAGGTTGCACTAAATTGGGGAAAGGGCAGGTTCTGTTATAGCTATGTTACTAGTAAGTAAGTAGTAGATCATGGTTCTTTTATGTTGGCTAACTATGGCCATTCGCTGTATCTCTGTTTGAAGATTTGCCTGTTTGGTAAAAGTAATATTCGATGTGTAATATTCAATGTTCAGCTGTTTGATGTAATATTAATTCAATGATTGAACATACACCCTATAGCACACTATAACTGAATTAAATTCACATTATCTCTCCCTTTTTTTTACCCTTTCTCCATCAGTCCATGCCTTCTAGAATTTCCTTTCTGCAATACATTCTCAATGTCCTTTCCTTGGGTCTACCATCCTCTCTTTGAAGAAGTCCTTTGACAGATCATTCAAGCATTGATCCTTACAACCTGCTGCCACTTTTCCTACTTGCCTACCCTTCCTATTCAGTATATCATCTTCACATTACCATGACATTATCTTGGCTTTGCTCCACTGTTGAGGTAAATTTTTTGAATATTTATGTCTTGAAATCATGAAGCTGGTTATGACTAAAGGCTCAATCATTATTGCCCATATTTTGTATAAAGCTGGACTATTGAAAAGCTGCCATAATCTGTTTCTTTCTTTCTTTATTGATTTACATTTGTTTACCAGGAAAGTCTGACCAGTAATTAGAAAACCCTTTTCAGCAGAGGCCTGGAGAGAAAAGCTTCATGAGTACAGACATTGCCCTCACAATTTTCAAGGTATCTATTAAAGCAAAAACATTTATAAGATTGCAACAAAGATGTGTCAATAATTCAGCAAAGGATTAATTGCACTGTGCAATGCACATGCATTAAAGTGAATGTTTTACAAAAAATATGCAAGAGTTTTTGAGGTAGCACTCCAGTGCACATACATTAAAGTGAACCTTTTTATACAAAATTAATCCAAAGACAGTTCTGGTGGTTGCACTATACAGTACACATTCTTTAAAGAAAATGTTGTACAAACAGTATGGGAGATGGTAGGTGCTCAAGTAGTGAAGGGGTAGTGATTATTGGGTGACCAGGCCGTGTTGATACAAATATGAAAAAATGAATAGAAACATAGAGAGAGAGAGAGAGAGAGAGAGAGCTGTATTGTGTAGTGAAAAGAAGAGCAGTGGATAAGGATAGAGAAGATTAATGCGGAATAAAATAGAGATTAAGTTCTGCGAGTAGTTGCAGAAAATATAGTAGGAGATATGCAGAGGGAGGTGTGTGGTGGTCAGAGAGGTAAGTGTTTGGTATAAGATGTAGGTGAAAACCTTAAGAAGGTCAGTCATGTATTATGTGACCATTCTGATGATGGTTAGTTTAGAAGCAGTGAGTCTGTCCAAGAAATTTGCTGTAATTGGTGGTAGCAGTATGCTGTTGTTTGGGGAGAGGTGTAAGGTGGGGCGGAGCTACTCAGGTGTTTAGAAGCAGTGACATCACCATGTGTCAAGAAGGAAAGATAATACACCCTTTTTGAAGGTTTTTGATGCATTTATTTGGTGGTGGGAAGTTTGGAAGGAGTTCCAACATTTTCCCATGTGGAAAGCATATAGTGAGTCCCCATGAGAGTTGTGTGAGGATGTCACACTTGCTAGACATTTTCCAGATGAACTGATGAGAGAAGGACAGGCTTGTGGATAGGGGAGTTTTTTATGCTATTTTTAATTGGGTATGTTTGCGGAGGCTATGAAAGTTGAGCCAGTTTAACCATTTGAGAGCTGCACAGTGGTGAGTTCATTTAGGAAGACTGGTGGCAAACGTTTCAGTCTTGTTGTATGATTGCTTACATTATGTGAGCTGTGTTTATTGCAGATTGGTAAATATTTCTGAGGCATATGTCAGAGGAGGAATAAGGTAGCCAGCAGCAGTAGTCTTCTCTGCTTGATCAGACAAACATTGCTTGGATCAATAGAGCAGACTTAATTTTTGATTGGTCTTACGAGTTACTTGGTGAATGTATAGATCAAATTTTAGGTGTTCATAAGTTGTGATTCCAGGTAGTTTTCTATGGTGGACTAAACAATTAATGTGCCATCAGATGACTGAAGGGTAAGTGAGTTCAGCAGTGATAATGTACATTTTATTATTTGGAACCTATACGCCAAAAGCAAAACCACCACCAGCACAATCAACTGTAAAACTAGTAACCAACCAGAAGTCCAGCCAAGATGTTTAAAATGTCTGATCACTCAGAAGTAAATTCCATTTCTACCGTAAATCACAAATGGTGCCAAATGGCAGAATGCAAAACTGTTCATTATCCATCAATAGAAGCAAAATGCAATGACTCCACTAATTATAAAAATACTCTTTGTTCAAACATAACACTTTGTACAAAACAAAAAAATAAGCGTTTTTGTCCGTTGTTATCGAAACTTCATCATACATGCCAGCATTGATATTTTATATCTGTGCAGTTTTTTTCTCTTCCTGTTACTTATTCAGTCCCTTGGCATATTTGCCTGATTAAGCAATGACCATTTTACTACATCTAGCCCAACAATTTCCAATGTCTATGTTTAACCAGTAATGATCTAGTAGCACTCATTCCAATGTGATCTTTTAAGATGTAAAGTGAACTGGTTAAACTGACATAGTTCCAAGAAAATCCATTATGAAAACTTCCCAGAACTACCAAAATGTGTGCAATAATTCCAAATGCATTGTTTCATATAAAACTACACTTGTTGCATGTTTTCTGATATGAAAAATGTTATTTACATTGAAAAGGCATAGAATTGGTATCACAGTGACAATTTGCATTATATAATTTTTTGATTCCAGCAGTAGGTTGCAATAACAACATGCCAAGCTGAAAATATGTATCCTGAGCAGTCTATTGTATTAAAAGTAATCCTAGTTAATATTACAAAAAGCATGTTACTGTTGTACAGAGCTGCTTTACATAAATAAAATGTGTTGCCTGAAGCCTGATTTGTTTTTCACATTCTTCACTGTACCTTGTACTGTCGGTAGACATAATAATACCTAACTAAGGGCCTGTTTATATGCCAGCACTGAATCTACTTTGTCTCAGCTTTACAGAAAATCTCACAGGTAGGTTTAGCCAAGCAATGGCTGTAATTGTTATTATAGTTTATCCCCGTTTAATAACCATTTGAAATGTCAGGACTAAGAATTCTGAGTCCCATAATGGGGAGACTCAGTGACCAAAACTCCAAACTTACATATAAGTCTGAGATTGCCATTTCTGTGTATATAACATTTTCTCAAAGGTATGGCAATTCTAGGATGGGAAGGACTGCACCTCCCCATCCTGAGAGAGCAGGGATGTTTGCCCCCCTACAAAAAACAAGTTTAATGGAGAAGAACAATGTCTAATATTTAGTTATCTCTTGTATTTTTGGTCTCATTTCAGCATTTTGAAACACTCCATTGGGAGTCCCCCTACATTTCAATCGAGAATGGTGTCTTCAGATTGGAGTACGCTGTAACATATTGTGCATTATCCCATCAATTGCATAGGTTTTGCAAGCATGTGTCAAATGTAGCAGGCTGTTACAAAACAGTACCGAGTACACTCTAAATCAAAACTGTCAGCCAGGATGAAGCACTAATACAAAATAAATATTTAAAAATAAAATTCACCACAGATACAATTTATGACTGGGATGCAGAGGCAAATTTTGCATAGCCCGCTGTTAATTAATGCATGTTCATTAAGGATGTGGGTGAGTCAGTCACCACATGTGCTGGACACCTCTATTATTAACTTGTATGTTAATTGCAGCATATATGTTGTTCGTGTTAATGTTTAGGACTGGGTCAGATGTGCACTGACCCCTGACTCTAGCCAAAGAAAATATTTTTTTAATGTGTACCTATTGAAATGCACTCATGAATGAGAATTATTTTCAGTTTTAACAGTCCATAACATAAACGCTAGTTTCTCCAATAGCCATTGTTTCTAAAAATGTTTCCAGTCTCTTTATGGCAGATGGATTTTTTTACAGCAAATAGTCTTTGCGTTTAGCAAGCTATAATGAAAATGCAATACAGTAACGAGTAATACTTTTTTATGCCTCAGGTTAATGACAATTTTACACACAAATATATAAGATTGCTATTGATTTACACCAACAAGTATTATTTGCCTATTCTGTTCTAAATGTCACAGTGTGCTTTATTGTCATTAAGAAATGGCATGACTTATGACTGTAAAAGTGTAGTTTCTGTTTTGATATGGAAGCCAGTAATGGATTTGTTAGAACCCACCTGAATTTAACAAAACAATGAGCTGTATGTGTTACATTTTGTTCTGATTGTTGCAGATGTTACCAATTAATTTCATTATGTGTATGAGTCATTTTGCTTTGCCATATACAGACCATTATGTCATCATATTCCAGTACTGCTCCTGATGTCACACCATAGCTCTCCATCACACAAAAACCTTGTTCATTTAATAATGACAATGACAATGGGTATATAAATCAAGTTACCATCTTGCACAGGCAATCCCTTGTTCTTTCCAAAAATGCAAAATAATGTCCAAGAAAATCAGCAGCCATGCTATAGTTGCATACACATTAGCTCAGACAGTGTTAACAATAAGTATCCTCAGAATATCTCAAAACCAATAGAGAGCTATAGCTGCTGAATCTTACCTGTAAAACCTAACGCCAAAGGTTAAGATAGATTATCTATTTGCTGAAATAACTTATATTTATTTATCCGATTTGCACCCTTATATAATTTCCACAGCTAGAAGTATTGTTCTTTTTTTTTTACCAAACCAGTCTATGCAAAGCTGATGAAAGGTAGGAGGCTACAGACTTCATTTTGTAGACTTGTTGCACATTCATAGGCATGCTGAAGTGGGAAATAAGCTAATTTTCTTGCCTTCCATGCTTTGCCTGCTGAGTCATACCAAATGAATATTTTAAGTCAAAATGATATGAAGGTATCAGACCATATTATCATGTGTGCATTTATTGGTAAGATTCTTCGACACTGGATGTTCAATTTCTTATACTACACTACCCTTACGTTTATTGCTTTCTGTTCCACAGTAACTGTTTATGCTGGCTGTAATATGAGAGTTTCCTTTCTTTCTTAAACAATAATCAAAAATCACCATATTTCTATACTGATTACTGGTTAAGCAATAGTACAGAAATGAAAGCAGTGTTTAATTATAGTATTATGATAATTATAGGATTTGTTCACTTACAACTGAGAGCAATAATTTGGCTAAGCGATTAAAAAAAAACAGTTACAACTTATACAGCTGGAGGTTTGGGAATCAAACTCAGGTCAACAGCATAAAGTTAATTTGCAGCTCACTACCTTAGCCAACTAAATTATGCTGTTCATTATCCTTATATATACACCATACCAAATCACACAAAATGGTTTTCAAATGGGCTAGTTTTTTTTTTTTCATGAAGGAATAGCCACATGATCTCTAGCATAATATGCTGCAAATTTACCACAGGTGTCATCAGTCAAATACAACCCTGCAAAATATTATTTCACTTGAAATCAATATCACAACAAGATGTGTGACTGTTTCCATTTCTGTTATACACTACCTACATTTGTCTGTTTCACCCACATGTTCAATGTACCAATGTAAGAGTATGTACACATTGGTACACTGAACATGTGGGACAAACAGACAAATGTAGGTTTTGTAAAACAAAATTGGAAACAGTCACACATCTTGTTGCTGCTTTTGATATACTAATAGTAAAAGGACTGTATACTGAAAGGCATAATAATGTGGCAAGACTATTGCATTGGAAATTGTGCAAACATTATAACACTGAAGTAGCTGAAAAACATTAGAAACATGAGTCACAAAGCATGACAGAAAATGATGAAGTTTATATCACATTGGATCACCCATACCAACAGTCAGAAATAGAAGCGAGAAAACCAGATATAGTAGTCCATGAAAAAAAGAGAACCGTAGCATTGATCATTGAAATTGCTACACCCAGTGACTAGAGTGTTTTACATAGCCAGAGACACAAAGTCATAAATTGCCAGGTTTGCAGGCAGAAATGAGGACAATGTGGAAGAAGGATACCTAGATAGTTTCAATAGTAGTAGGATCAACAAGTCTTATAAAAAGGAATTTAGAATCTTACTTAGATATGTTACCCATATATGTAATTCTGTAAATTGCAGAAAGAGTCATTACTTGGACACATTGCAGGTGCTGCGAAGAGCACGTCTGGCTAACATGAAAGATTGAAATAATATTAATTTCATGAACTTTAATAATATCTTGACTTAGGAATGGGGTCCATTCCTGTCATGGTATTAGAAACCCAACATACCTGAGATTCAAAAAGCGAAGGGTGCAGAGGTTATGTACTTACCATAACTGTGGAATTTTATTGTCCTACTCTATTCATCTTAACAAGCACCCCCTCATGCAAATTGTCACCTCCTTATCTCCACATAGATCTGGTAGATCTAATGCCCAAAGCCTGTTCTCTAGTACACGCTTAGAACATCTGCCTTAGTATTTCTTGTTTTCAGGGGCAAACTCTATCTGAATGACTGATAATGCAGGTATAATAATGGAGAATGGAAGAACTTAAGTGCTGAAATATTCTTTGTAGTGAAAAAAGTTGCTGCCTCTAATCCACCCCAGTGGTGGGTAACCTAATAGAAGAGGCAGATGAAATTGGAAACTAAGAATCCAGCATTATGGGGCACACAGATATCCTTCTCACCAGGTTAGATAAGAAAAAAGTCATGGTCAGCTGTCTGTCAGGTGCCAGGATCCACCAGTACACACATACACATTCAGATCTCTCAAAAACAGGCACTGTTATGACTCCGTTATAGTCCATGTTGGTTTGAACAACTTTAGATGTACCTCACTGGACTATATGAACAGAGGCATGACTGAGCTCTCTGATTATGTGTCTCAGGCAGGTATGTCCCTAGCCTTAAGCAGCATTTTGCCTTTGCCTAGGATGATACCTCAGTACAAACAAAAAATGATTGACTTCAACAACTGGCTTAGTTTCTGGTATCATTCAAAAAGGATCCAGTACCTGTCAGCCTGGGATGACATGATTGATGGACCTTGATGCTTTGCCAGAGATGGTCTTCATCTGTCACCCCTGGGAGTTTGGTTACTGGCTAAGACTCTTGCCACCCCCATAGTGGCATTTTTAGGCAGTGTCACAAGGAGAAAATTCCAAAAAGCAACCTCAAGGTTATGCTGCTAAATGCAAGGAGTCTAAACCAGAAACTGCACTCACTAAAGCAGTCCTCACCTTGGAAGATGCTGACATTTGTGCAGACATTGAGACTTGGTTTAAGGCTGTGGAGAGCACCCCAGCTATACCAGGTTACATTTCCTTCCACACATTCAGACCACAAACTGAAGGTGTGAGAACTAAAGGAGGTAGAGTATCAATATTCATTAAATATAAGTATACCTCTAGATTGGTTAAACAGCACAATTCCCTTGAATTACTTTAAGTGCAATTGACTGTAGGTAAGACCCCTCTTCAAGTCATTGCCAGCTATAGGACCCACTCCATGAATGAGAACATCCACTCATCCTACTTGGATCTACTTGAGTCAATCAAGATACAACCAAAACCCTGGTTTTGGGTGACTTTAATTACCCATCCATTGACTGGGTAAATTATACATGTTCTAACTCACTTGCCCAAAGGTTCTTTGACTTCATTAACTCCAATGCCCTAGACCAGCTGGTTGACACATGCACAAGGGGCTCAACCATCCAGGATCTGGTGCTCACCAACATGGGGGACAGCTGCACCACCCCCAGTGCGTGACCATCCTTGGTGAGATCTGACCACAAATCAGTCTTGCTAGAGGTAACTACAACACAAGACCCCCCCCCCCCCTTAGCAACAACTAGACTAAAAAGCTTCTCCAGTTCCAATTACAACCTCTTACATGACAGCATAAATAAAGGCCCTCCTCCCACTGATGGAATAGACACCTATTCTGAGTTATACACCAATGCTTTATACGAGCACCTGTGCAATTGTATTGACTTTGCCATACTTGATAGAACCAAAGCAAGATCTTCAAGGAAAAACAAATCTGCTTGTTGGACAACTGCTATTAATAAGCAATAGAATAGGTGAAAGAAATTGCTTTCTAAGAGCAGGAAGGAATGGTCTCAAAACTAGAAACATTCCCTCCTCAACTTAAACAAGCAAATAAGACTCCTAGTAAAGTCCTTTAAAGATAACTATGAATCCAAATTTGCTTCCCAAACTAAGGATAACCAGAAGAAATTCTTTAGTTACATCTGTAGCCTCAAAGGTAAGGCCCAGATTTGCACTGAACTTATAGTTAATGCCACTACATATACAGAACCTGTGGATATAGCATACCTTCTGGCTGACAGGTTCAGTGAAAACGTCACTCGCCTGTCCCCACCACAAATACCCCAAAGCATTCCTAACACCTGTCCCCCACGTAGTATCTCCAAGGAGCAGGTCTTAAACTCCCACACTAAAGCCAAAAACACAGTCTCTATAGGACCAGACAACATCCCAGGCTGTGTTCTATATGGGTAAAACAGGAATTACCATCACCATCGGCCTGCTTTTCAATCACAGCCTAAGCACTGGCTTCAACCCAGCAGAATGGAAGACAGGTACCGTCATCCCTTTGCACAAAAGGGGTGCATCCACGGACCCTGGGAAGTATAGGCAAGCCTTATTTGCAAGGCCATGGAACGAATCATCATGGGCTATATTAACAAAGATATAGGAAATCTCCAAACACTTGACCCCACCCAGTTTGGCTTTGTCAAGGGGAGATCATGCCTGTTAAACTTGGTGGACTTCTTTGAGGCAGTCACCAAAGCCCCAGATGAGGGCAAATCTGTATATATGCCCTACCTAGCCTTAGCCAAGGCTTTGGACACAATCCCCAGCTCAGGCATTATTGATAAACTCACCCATCTGGGTATCAACCCATATATTGTCAATCGGGTTGCAAACTAGCTCACTGATACAACTCATACTGTCAAAATAGAAGACTTTATCTCTTCCAGCAGACCCATAACCAGTGGTGTTTCACAGGGATTGGTTTTGGTACCCCTAATGTTCAGAATCTACTTCTTCGAAGTACAGGCTAAAAATAAAGGACTGTGGCTGACAAAGTTTGCTGATGACTGCCAACTGGGAGCGATCATTGAAACCCCTAGTGACATCAACATCCTGCAAGAAGGTCTTACACAGACTAATGACTGGTGCCAAAGTCATGGTCTTAAACTTAATGCATAAAATGCATTATCATCCCCTTCAGCAAGGGTGATGTTCCTGCAATCTACCACATTAATAGCCATACCCTAAGCACACAGTCAGTGGTGAGAGATCTGGTCACACAGGTTGACAGCAACCTTAAAGTCAATCACCATGTCTCCACAGTGGTAAGAGGGGCAGTTTATATTGCTCATCTCAGAACTAAGGGCATTACCTCCACAAAAGAGATTATAACCCCCTATGCTCTTCCCTCATCAGGACAATAATAGAGTACTATGCTCTCTTTCGTATGTTCCTTTCCAAACACCTGCAGCAATTGGAGAGACCACAAAGGTTCCTTACAAAGAAAATTCAGGACCTTCAAGATCTGTCTTATGCTGACAGAATAAAATCATTGTCAGTTTTCTTTATGTTATACAGACTCCTCAGCGGCGACCTGTGCCTTCCATATAGAATAATCTCTGACCCAGATTTAATGGAAATGCTGCACATTCGCAAGTCAAATGATGCATGGGCCACTTGCCCAAAAGACCTTAACCTGGTATGTGACATCAACAGAATGTGCAGGAGAAAGAGATTTGTCTCATAGAGGTTGCCCCACCTTTGGAACACACTTTCTATTCATGTTAAATAAAGCCTCTCTTTGGCCTGATTTAAGCATTATTTGGATGACTTGATGGGTAACTGGAAATTCACCCCAGGCTGCCACCTCTTTCTCTCTTGGACAGGGACAATAGGTGCTGATTTTAGTGTCTGCTTGAGCCAGATACTCTTGGGAACATGGACTGAACTTGACTAGGCTTGTAATGGCCCCTGGGGTCATTAGCTTAGTAACCTCCTATGATCCTATGGTAGGTAGAAAGCTTCCATTTGTTGTGTTTTAAATTGTCACTTAATGATCTGTCTACCCTAAAATTAGCTTAATCATTTACGGACCTTAGTTTATTCAATGTATTGTTATGTATATCTATTACCTTCATTTAATCAAAAGGAGGCTTTCATTGACGCAAGAATCATGAGATTGATTTTTCAACTACTATTTCGGTGAAATTATGTGAGAGTGAGAGCATGGTTAAATATGTAAATCAGTATATGGATGAAGTTTTGATTGGCAAATGTATATGTGTATGCTTCTTTATGACACTCACTGACTGATGGATATGTGTGCTTGAATAGCAAATGATTCATCAACTGTGTGTGCGTGTGTGTGTGTGTGTGTGTGTGTGTGTGTGTGTGTGTGTGTGTGTGTGTGTGTGTGTGTGTGTGTGTGTGTGTGTGTGTGTGTGTGTGTGTTTGATCAGACAAGCAAGTGCTGTATATATGTGAATTCAAGACTACTGTATCTGTATGTCTGTCCAAGTGATTAAATGAGAGTCATGTATTTGTGTGTATGGAGGTGCACTCGCATGCATAAGAGTGCACGTGAGAGTGTAGTGAGTCAATGCATGTGTGTTAGTGCAGGATTAGTGGATGTAGGGTTAAGGGAATTCCTCCTCTTCCCCACTGCTGTGCAGTCTTGTAGTTAGGATATATTACGTTACTGAGTGTGTGGAGATATCACCTGCAAAAACACTTACTTTCTTAGTTTTCATCAGATGTAAATGGAATGTGTCATCAGTGAGTACAATTAAATGATTAGGTACATCTCAGTGTTTAGTTCTGAAAAAGTTAATTTTGTGGATCTGACATAACCCTCATATATTGTGATGGGTATCCAAAAATTTGTCCTCTGAATCTCCCTAACATAGGATGAAAATGGGTTGCATATAGATATCATATGCAGGGCATACATGTAAGTACAAAGAGAACTTGCCTTAGAAAGAGCAATAGTGGTGGAAGTCATATCCTGCCTTCTTGCAGAAAATGATGGCTTCAAAAGTCGGAGTCAGTAAGGCAAAGGCCTTAAGGAGCTCAGTAAGCTGAAGAGATTGCGATGGCAAGAAGCAAAGCCTGGAAGAAAGGCTGTACCAAAATGCATTGACTAATGCATATACTATATATTACGTTCTGCTTGATTGTGCATTGCACTGTGCTTGTTCACCAGAAAGAGTATATACATTTTTTCCATGCAATTAGTCTGAACTATGCCGTTATTGCTTACATTTCTGTAGTTTTGTTTATAAATGTTTTATATTTCATGTGGGCTGATCCTGAAATTGGTCAGTATTGATCAGTGCACTACTCTGGTAAACAAATGAGGTTTGGTGACAAACCAATTTGTCCAGGAACATCTTCGGGGTGAGGGGTTAGATAAATATATTAGTGTGAGTTAAGAGGGCAGGGGGGATGGAAGGGTTAGATGGGAATAAGGAATGATCAAGAGGAAATGAGGTAAGGGTAGGGAGGGGCTTAAGAGGTTTATGCAAGTGTAAATGGGTAGGGAATCACATTTTTGGAATCAACTTTCTTAGGCAAGTTTTCGTCCGAGACAATCATTGAGGATTTTGGGGAACAGGTAGGCCCTGGGTTACTAGTGGTGGAATGGTAATGATAGGGTGGTGGTTTATCCCATATATGGGGAGTGAGTGCAGCCTTGATTTGGATTTTTTGGGTGATCCTTAACTGCTCGGAGGAATGGTGGATTTGTGGGCTTGTTGGCCCTGGGAGCAGTTGGCTCATGGGATTGGTGATGTTGGAGGCTTGGATAGTGTGTGGGATAGATGGTCATTGTGTTTTTGTGTTGCAATGGCTGTTGGTGGGATAGCTGTTCATTGATGAAAGTGGTGCTTTATTCCTTGAGTCAGAATATTTTGTGCTGCCTCCTGGCATGTGTATCAATTTGGTTCCACAGGTTTTATGTAGGAAATGAGAGTGATGTAGTGGTTCATTTGTTTGGGCAAGGCATGCTGAATGTCTGTTGGGTTATGTTCATACCTTTGTGGTGGTTTCTGCACCCCTACTGCCCAGTTTGAATTTTGTGATTGCTTTGGTTGTTTTCATTGGTGGGTTGGGGTTATGCTTCTCCTCCCTTGTTAGCTTGTGGTTCCTCCATACATTGGGTTTGTGGGTTGCTGTTTGCAGCTTTGTGGACTCCTTCTTTCACCACTTGCTAATGGGGTTTCAATAGGTGCCTATCCTGGTGTTGCTCACATCACTGGCTTGAGTTGTCACTGTGCATTTCATGGGTGTTGGAGCCTCTGTACTCTGTGGATCATGTGCATTTGCAGTCATCTGGAGGGGGTTGATGCATATATAAAAATATATATAAAAATATGCATGTATGTTTTGATGGTGGATAGTGTTTGGGATTTTGGGTGCTGTAGAAGGCAAAGCTTCGGATGCCTTTACTTTCTATTTCACAGCTTCTGGGTCTTTGAAGGGAAAAAAAAAAGAAATTGCAATGTTATGCAGGTATTCTTTTTGTCAGCAGGGTGCATTTTGTCTTTTTGCCATGGCTGTCTTACTGTTTGCCATGGCTTACTTTATTTTGGTATTAGTGACATGATATTTTGGTATACCTCTGTGCTTCATCTTGCGCCGCTGTTGTAGTGAAGGGAAGGGTGCGCTTTTATGCCTTTGCTCTTTTATATGATGGTTACTCTTCTGGTAGCAATACTTGTCACGCTTTGATGGATACCTTCATGTTTGGCTGAATTTTCTGGTGATGCCCAGACTTCTTTGGGAGTATGCATGAGAACGTATTGTGTGGGGTGTGCACTTGATACAGAAGAAGCACCTAATTTATTTCCATTTTATTGGGGGAAGTCGAGGCTTTGGAGTGCAGTTGAGTTTAGTCATGGGTTGGTAGTTGGGGTCGCCTATTAGTGGTTTGGTTCAAGGGGACTTTGAAGGAATTAGCAACTTTTATATGTACAGCAGTATGGATGATTCACAGGCTTGGGAATAGGCATTTGTTGCTGCACATACGCAGTTGCGGATTTATAAGTGATTTTAGACACATTCTTTAGAGACAGTACTACGATGCAATTTGCCTCTACAGTTATAATTTGTAATAGCTGCTTGCTTTTATTACAATGGTCTTGTTAATCTGATGAAATAAAAATATCTGCAGCAGTATGTAGTTTAGTGCAATACATGCTTATTTGGCAGTTATTTTTTGTACTAGCTTTAGTTAACACTGTAATTGCTGATGTCAATAGCTACTTAAGGATAACTGTTTGCATTAGTAATCCACTCAGCTGATGGTATGTATGGTGATTGTCCATCATACATGCAGTCCTTGGCAGTTGTCTCTCCTCCACTGTTGGACTGCACTGAAGTTGGTGTTACAAGTGTGGTAGATGGGGATGGCTTTCTGGGTTGTGGGAGTAATGTTTCAGTGTCCCTATCTTGGGGCCGATGTCAGTATTTTTGTTTTGGCCATAACTGGGTTTTCTTCTTGCTCAGTGGTGTTGTAGGGGGATCAGAGTTGTTGCTGCATTTATGGTTTTGGCATGGGGGAGGTCTGACTGAGTGTGTGTGTTTCATGGGCTGTGAATCACCCATGAGGAATATTTAATAGTAGCGCATGTGTGGTGTAGTGTAGGCGGCTGTTGGGGGGGGGGGTTATGGCAGGTATGGATCTTGGCCCAGGAAATCTGCATTCTAATGTTCCATCAGTGCTACATCTTGGGCATTTTTTAGATCACTACCAGCTGGCATGTTCCTTGACAATTTTTCAGCTTCTGTGCCTTGATTCAGTGTTTATTTGGAATTATGCCTTGTCAACTCATTGATTACAGCCCTTGTGGGGGTTTATATATGGCCTATGTGAGGTGTGTTGAGAGACTAAATCCCATAAATAAAATAAAAAAAAAAAATGTGTGTTTTAGCCACAGCATATTTCTCATTAAAGAGTTGTAAATTCCATTGCCATCTTGAGTTTTACTGACTTTCCTGGCATCTCTGGTTTGTTTTCTTGGGGTGGCGATGAGGAATGCATGCTGGCTCTCATTTCCACCGTTTGTGGAGTGAGTGACATTTGTGGGGGGTGACTGTTGGTCGGTGTTACTGGTATGGTGCAGATGCACTTTACTCTCCTGCTTAGTAGTGGACCAGGGTTACTGTGTGTTTGTAATTGCTCTGCTGCTTAATGTAGTGTCAGCACATGACTGCTATGAAGTAAGGGTTAGACGGGAATGAGGAATGATCAGGAGGAAATAAGGTAAGGGTAGGGAGGGCCTTAAGAGGTTTATGCAAGTGTAACTGGGTAGGGAATCACATTTTTGGAGTGAACTTGCTACCTACCCTCTCTTCTGCTTTTTGGTGGAATAGTGGTGATTGTGGTAACTTATCAGCCCAGGTAGGGAGGAGAAGAGGGACTGGCTTGCCTTCTTCTGTTCCCCCTCTGGTGTTGGATGTTCATTTCAATGAGCTGGGAAAGGAAAGTGAGCACTTGGAGGCTGATTGATAAAATAAGCGAGTATAGGTAAGGACACTGCTTATTGGTTGGATGTTTAATTCAAAGTGGTAAATGAAGTGAGTGATGGGACACTGCTTCATAAGTAAATAAGTGAGCAGAGGTAAAGACACTGCTTATTGGTTGGATCTGTAATTCAATAAATGGTAAATGCAGTGAGATGTGGGACACTGCTGCATAAGTAAAGTAAGCGTGTGGAGGTATGGACGCTGCTTACTAGGTCAGGATGAGTAAGGTCACACTGTCCTGACTTATTTGGTTGGATGTGTAATTCAATAAAGGTTATATGAAGTGAGTGGTGGGATGCTGCTTCATAAGTAAAGTAAGTGAGTGGAGGTATGGAAGCTGCTTACTGAGTCAGGATGAGTGAGGTCACGCTGTCCTGATTAACGTTACATGGATCTTTATGCTGTGATTAAAATCAGCTATACTATGTTTTAATTGTAATTAATAAATATGGATTAACAAAGTTATGCTTATGGAAATTCAATAAAGGTCATCAAATGTCATTCAATGTGATGGGTTTATTGAAGGGGACGTAGACAAAAATAAATAAATAAGACATGGGACATTTAGAAAAGAGAGCATTGATATATGAGCCATAACACAGATTTCTAAAGTGGTTGATTACAGGAGATCTCAAGGAGATTCACGAGAAGGTAGTTTTAAATGTGTTGGAAGAAGTTTTTATTTGTAATAAGAAGCTGTTCTCTTGAGTGAGGAAAGAAAACTGCCAGTTTGTGAAATCCTGTTACAAGCTACAGTGACAGGAAAAGCTTGTTCTGTCTGTATGAACTGAACTGTTTTATCAAAACACAATGAAACTGCCAGAAACCAGCAGCTTGAACTGTGTACAGTTTTACTTCTTCCATTAGCATGCTGATCATTGTTTCCTGAGTTACAGAAATGCACTTGTTATATTCTCTGTAAATAAACATAAGTTTTGAAGTCTACTGGTCTTCTGACTCATATTATGCTACACACTGAATCATTTTGGTATATTGAACATGTATGTGATGTAAATTTTGTAAAAGCTGTTGTATTTTGGTAGTAAAGCATTGATGTTTTCATTGCATGATGTAAGTATGATGCAAATAATGTCGATTTGTTATGAACAGTCAGTAAGGGAAATGGTTTAGACATAGGAGAAATTCCCTCATGTTGACTTAAGGAATAATTAAGATACTAATTATGTGATTTGTTCTTGCATAAAAGGAGGGCTTTTCTAAGCCATTACAGGAATGTTAAGAGACCGAAGTGGGAGGATCATTATACTGGATGGGGTTATAGTGTATGTAATACCCCCTGAGATGTGCGGTAGCAAACCCTCTCCACAGTCCAGCTAACCACGCCTACATGGGCATCTGCAAAATCAATATAACACAATCAAATGCCTGTCAGTTTTGCTGCAGTACTACATTACTTTTCCAAAAACTGTATTTTAGTTACCACAGATTAAGCACAATGACAGATTTCTTCAACTTAGAGCTTAAGAGGTAATGACATGTGAAACGTCACCATTACAATCTGCACATACAAGTTCTATGATCACTTATCAGTTTTCTGAAGGCCTACTGATGCTGTCAACTTGAATTGCCATGCGTTATTCTCACTCCCGTTGCAGTACTGCTTCACATAATACTAATATACAGCCCCATCCAATAATTATTAATGTTTCTCTATTATACTGCACCTCCCACTCCATACATATTAATGTTTCTCTATTATGCAGCACCTCTCACCCTATACTTATTAATGCTTCTGTAATATACAGCACCTCCCTCCCCATACTTATACATGTTTCTCTATTATACACCACCTCCCACCCCATACATATACATGTTTCCCTATTATATACCACCTCCCACCCCATACATATACATGTTTCCCTATTATATACCACCTCCCACCCGATACGTATCAGTGTTTCTCTATTATACACCACCTCCCACCCCATACGTATTAATGTTTCTCTATTATGCAGCACCTCTCACCCTATACTTATTAATGTTTCTCTATTATGCAGCACCTCTCACCCTATACTTATTAATGTTTCTCTATTATATAGCACCTCTCACCCTATACTTATACATGTTTCTCTGTTACACACCACCTCCCGCTCCATACTTATTAATGTTTCTCTGTGTGAGAGGTTGGGGTAGTAGGTGACTACGGAAAAACACTTAGCTAATGCACTTCAGCCAGACATCATCACACTACTTTTACTTCTGAGTACTTTATGACATCACTCGTGCATAAAGTTTGCAATACAATAAAATAAAAATTAATTAAATGAGGAAAGGAGCTGCAATATGCTATAACATATTGAACATGATGAAAAGAAACTGATCATCAGACACACGAAACTGCTTACTTTGATAACTGTTCAGCCATCAAAACCTGTTGAATACAAAGACACTGACTGTCCTTTCGCCAATGCCATGCTATCATCATCTGTCAATAAACCTGGGAACACCCAAACTTGCATGAACTTCACTGGTGTAGGTATTACACTACAAAGTAACCTTGGGCAGGAGTTCAAGTGCAGACTGCCATTGTGCCTCATTCAGAGATTGGTCACTATGCTTGGAGAGGGATGCCCAGGAAGGAAGAGTTCTTTTCTTAGACTGGGAAGCCCTAGAGAAACTGCGTAATCCTAGGCCACAATATGGATGCTGTGGGTGTCAAACAAATTCATTTGGAGTCTTCATTAAAATCATCTTGTTTGTTTTATAAGGCTGGATTTTTACTTGACATTTCTGTTGCTGAGACTGCATTTTTTTTTCAGCACAAACATAACCCTAAATAATTTTGGTCCTCCATTAGTACTCTCCTAAACCCTGCCTGGCACAAAAAATATCCTTTGTCCCCACCCTGACAAAACATCAAATCAAATAGCAAGCATCTTAAACTCCTACTTCGTAGACACTGCAGCTAATATTACAACCAAATTCTCTCAACCTCTCTCCACAACTAACATCCCAAGCTTTGCTAATATTACAGCAAAATTCTCTCAACCTCTCCCCACATCTAACATCCCAAGCTTGGCTAATATTACAGCCAAATTCTCTCAACCTCTCTCCACAACTAACATCCCAAGCTTTGCTAATATTACAGTCAAATTCCCTCAACCTCTCTCCACAACTAACATCCCAAGCTTTACTCCTGTGTTTCAGCATACACAGCCTCAGTCTCCACTCCCTACTACAAACAGATTAGGTCAAAAAACTCCCTCTTCTCACACCCACTCCCAACCCCCCCTTATTAACCCACACAAACTTATTTAAATCTAATTCCTTGCCTGAATTAAAACTTGCGACTGTCCAACAACAATAATAAAAAGACTACTTCTAAAACTAAAACCCAGCTCAAATGCAGCAGATGGCCTACCTACAGAATACCTAAGAATCACTGCAGAAGCTATTGCTTACCCCATTGGCTTACTCATTAATAGATCTGTCCAAGAATCCTACGCTCCCAACCTCTGGAAAAAAGCATACATCCTACCTCTCCACAAAGGGGGTACCTCAACCGATATTTCCTAATTTCCGCCCTATAGCTATTCTATCCCCATCTTCAAACTCCTAGAAAAATGTGTACCCACTCTCAGCTTCTACGATTCCATCTAAACAACCAAATACTTTTTCAAAATCAACATGGTTTTTGACCTGGCTGTAGTACTTCAACTGCCCTAATATCCTTTATGGACTTAGTCAGCATAGCCCGTGAATCTGGAAAGATTGTCTCCACTTTATTTCTGGACTCATCTAAAGCCTTTGATACTCTCTCTCACTCTCTCCTTTTTTCCCAGCTTTCTAGAATCAGACTATCTACTCCATCTCTCAACTGGTTCGAAAGCTACCTAGAGAACATGCTGTAAAATGGCAAAACTCTATATCCATATATTCACAACACCACTGGTGTCCCCCAAGGCTCCATATTAGGACCTCTACTGTTTAACATTTTCATCAACAACCTCCACTTATCATTTCAACAAGGTTTTCTTGTTCAGTACACAGATGGCTCTACTATAATCTGCTCTGCTGAAATCTCAACACAGCTACAACAAATCAAGCAATCTCTATTTACCACCATGGAAACATGGCTCCATAATAACCCCCTGTCTTTAACCTCCAATAAAACCAACCTCACAATATTCACTCCAAAGAAAAATACTCCCATTAACAAATTTAAATTTAACATATTCTGCTTGAACCACACAAAAATCCAGTTAGTTACCCACACCAAACTGCTTGGTGTCATAATTGATGAAAACATAAAATTTGGCCTACACATACAACATAACATCAGCAAGACTCAGAAAAAAAATGGGAATTCTTTACAAATATAAACATTTCCTTTCCCTGCCTACAAATCAAGTATTTGCTTCCACTTATCTACTTCCTTCTCTTGTCTATGGTGTCCCATTGCTAACCAACCTTCAATTCTCCCTCAAAACTAAACTAGAAATATGCTATCACAAAACAGCTAAATTTGCACAAACACCAACCATTCTACCCACACAAACCACAGGAAACCCTGCCCTAAATTCCTTATTGCCCCACTATAATCTGAATAGGCCCCTAAGATCACAAAACCAACACCTCCTCCAAATTCAGCAACCTAAACTACCTGCTGGAAAACTACTATACTCCTGGGTAATAGCTAAAACCTGGAACAGCATTCCCTAGCCATTCACAGCACATAATGCCCTGTTTCCTTCAAAGCAGCTCTGCATACTCACCTCCAATCTAATTGGACCTTTAATTGCACTAAGCCTCTTCCTTCCATAATCTAGATCTTGGTGCCCTCCTATTATTCTCATAATTTCCTATTATAACTCACATTCTTTGGTATGTCGATCTCAAATACGGGTCTATATCATTTAATTGAAGCCCCAATTTGCCAAATGCCTATTTGTCAAACTTAAAGCATCGAATACCATTCAGTGAAGAATTGCATCATTGAAAAGATTTCTCAGGGAAAAAACTACTTGGCCACCAGAGCGATTTTAACACAAATTACATTATTTTAAACACACCAAGGTGGGGGCTTCACCCCACCCCCCCCAATTAAATATCCCAACTCCGAGATCACACTACATTGGGGAAAGGGCAAATTTGTTACAAAGGTCAACTAACTCCCTTTCCCGAGAAAAAAATTTGATGACATAATCCTTCCCTGAAATGGTATCTGATGGTTTAAAGTTTGATGAATAGACATTCGGAGAACTGGAGCTTCGATGAAATGATAGGCACCCCTCAAATACAGTACTTTGCAAAACAGCAACTAGCAACTTTCTCTCCTGTCCTCTGTCACTAGTTCTTTATTACTTTCACCCTGTTACATGGCTGCTAACAGTCTAATGTATTTTCTTTGTACCTCAGTTATGATTATTATGCATTTAATATTTAGCCATACTACAATGTCAACAGTAGTGTACTATATTGTAATTAAGTTTATCAAATGTGCTTTATATATTCAAAATGTACTGCTTTGTAATAATTTTTTATTCTGTACTTTGTATACTCTAAATGTGTTTTTGTGGTGCTTTGTATATTCCATATGTGATTTTGTGGAGCCTCCACTGAAAATGGGTTCTGCTTGCCCCAATGGTTTCCCGGTAAACAAATGCCAATAAATAAGTAAATTAATGAACTACTTTTGAGCTGAATAAAAACTATAGTTTTATTTCTGTGACCAAATTACAATATATATATATATATATATATATATATATATATATATATATATATATTTGTATGTGTGTATATACATATGTATGTGTGTGTGTGTGTGTGTGTGTGTGTGTGTGTATGTATTTATATATATGTGTGTTATCTACTTATCTATATAGACAGATATATGAGTGCATTTACAGATAGAGAGATGTAAGCTGATCCAGCTCACATTAGAGTGACTTACATACAGGTTCATAGGTAAGTAGTGGGAAAGCTACCTTTGCGGGCAATATTAAGTCTAGCCATTTTCCCTTTTTGTGCTCAAAATACCTTATCCCATTTGGTATAGATTAGCCTTACCCAACCCATGATAACCCCTAATAAGAATAACTGGGATCATACCATACATAATTTAAGGGGACCCATGCATGGGATAAAGCATTTAGGAGCTGCCTCTGTCCTTTAGTAGTACACTGGCAGTCCAGGGGTATGTTTCCCATCCATAGATCTAAGCTGCTGTCAAATATTAACAGGGATGAACTTTGTTTTATGTAGATGGGTATACATAATCAGCACCAACTCATCAAGCGTAACTTATTAATTAGGACATGTTCATGCTTTAGGAATAAGAAAACATACAAAAAATTGTTTGCAGGGGCCATGACCCCTGCACCCCCACACACCCTGTTACTTATTTATACCAACTTTGAGGCTGCACAGTACCTCCCCAACTTTGGCATTACAGTAGTCTCACATAACTATTGACAGGTTTCTTGTTGACAAACTTAACACCCAGGAAAGCTGTTAGCTGAATGTCTGCACAATACAAAATCTATTCAGTCTCCATAGTCAAGTTGCTAATGCAGAGAACTAAAGCTTTGCGCTATTAATAAGCTGCTTTTTTTTGCCAAGTGTACAGGGCTTGATTCTTTCCACCTTCGTTTGCCTACTGTTTACTTTTACCAAGTCACTTAACCAGACAGTCCTCCTGGCTTACCCTCAGAAAGGAGCAATTTGTATAGTGGGCTTGCCCAGTCAGCAAATAGGTACTGCGGTGGTGGTGCTGTGGTAGCGTTGTCGCCTCACAGTAAGACATTGTCCTGTTTGATTCTCAGTTAGAGCACCTTCTGTGTGGAGACATGCGTGAATGGGCGTAACTTCGTTGAAGGTTGTGCATCAGAGCTGGCAACTCGGCATGTAAAATTCTACTGCCAATCATTAGCGGACTGGAGCTCCGCTGTGGCGATCCCTAACCGGGAAAAGCCAAAAGAGTTCACTGATCATGCATCAATTACTATTCTATCACTGGTTAGAATACATACAGAATTACAAACATGACTTGTCTTTTTTTTAATTATTTTTATTGACAAAGAAAATGCAAGAATTTCAAACATATACACTGAATTATAACAAACATCTACTTCACAGTTTACATTATGCATAACACTCAAAACTTTTCTTTAACCTTTTGCATTTAAACATTCACATCAATATTTGTAATACCTACGGTATTTGTAATATTCTTCACAGTGCTTTATGTTTGCCTTCATCAGCTACAGCCTCTGGCAGCTGGTAAAGTAATGTTTTGAGCTATGTCTATAGTTCAGGGACTGATCACCCTCAGCCTGCATCTTCCTACTGTGTGATTCTGAGCAAGTCACTTAAGTGGACCCTCCTCTGATGCAATTACTAAATTGGGCGAGGCTCATTGATGGTCTCTTATACTGCATGACTAGTAAGTACATATGAAATATCTTTCCTCATAAAACCCTATCGCTTTTACTTTACTTACTTTTTTCCTGTAACCTCTCTTTCTGCATACTTTCTACCTCTGCATAGTTTATTGCATCTGTTTCTCAATCTTTCTAACTGACATCTACTGCCCTCACTTCATGCTACTTGCCATGTCCATTGTCCTACCTTCACTGCCTCCAGCCCACTAATATCTTCATCTTTCCAGACTGCAGATATTTTTCTTTTCAACCATCCCCCTTCTTTCTTCCCTTACCATGCCTTTGCATATCATCTACTTGACCCAGGCATATAGCTGTCCCTCCTTTCATTTCCCACCTTTCTTTCTGCACTATCTTACATTCCTAGCAATTATTAATATTCTTTACTTCTTTTTCCCCTCATCTCTAGCATTTTGGGTTCACCCACTGATCCTCCGAGCCTAATCTCTTTGGAATTCTTTACCACCTGTTCAATAGACTCATGTTGTTTGTTCATTAGCCTGGAAACCTTTACAATGATTGCCACTTATCCATGCCTCAGCCCAGTTCTCATTATTCTTCCATGTTGTGCTTTCTTTGATTTATCTCTCCCTTTAGTAAAACCCCTTTAATAGAATCACTTACTTCTTTGCCTTTTCCATATCTAAAGCCACCCTTTCCTTTCCTTTCTTTTTTAAGACTTTCCAGTCATACCCTTTTCTTTTGTCTTTTCTTCACTTCTAGCCTCTTTAGCCATCCCCTATACACCAAGCAGTCCCCTGCTATCAAACCAGACATCCCTTTATCTATTCTAAAGACAGATGTTGCCCTCTCCTCCATTTCATTCGTATCTGATCTATACTTCTCAGTCATTCATTTCTCAATGTTTTTATTTTCTAATCCCTCAATACCATCCGAAATGTTTGTTGTTGCCAGTCAGTCATTCCACCTGTAATTCTAATTCCCTCTGCTCCTATCAATCTCCTCCCTTTTCTATTGTACTTCCTCATAGCCACTTCAACTGCTTTCTCTATTTCCCTAAGCATATTTTTTCTTCTTCTTCTGCTTCTTCTTCTTCTCCCATTATCCTGCCACATCTTCCGCTTTCCATTTAATTCTTCATACACCTTAACCTTTGTGCTGTATTTAGTACCATGACATACCTCTCAAATTCAGGCATATCCCACCCTCCTTCAGCTCTCTGGGTGTATATTCATTTCTTACCTGCCATGCTTTTATTTCCTCTCCATATAAATCTGTCATTAACTTTCTGAATCTGCCACAGACATACTAACACTGCTTTAACCTACACTTGTCATAACACATAAATCACTTGTGACAGCTGCCATCACTCTTACCTTTTCTGTTCTCCCACTCAGAGCACTCACCTTACTACTCCACCTATTATCAATTGTATTATATCCCTTACCTATTCCTTGCTCCTCCTTATTTCTCATACCATCAAACCCAAAATACTTTTCTTCTATGGTTGAATACTTCAAGCCCAGAAGATTCTGTTCCCCCTCCAACATCATATCAGCAGCAGTTTCTTGCTATGACATTCCAGACTTAATTCTCTTCCATACTCCTCAAAGATCTTACATGTCTTCCAAATCCAACAAATGTAGCATATAGCTATGCATGAAGGGTTTTATACTGCTCCTTTCTCCTTTTGCTGCCCAGCTGTCTACAGGCCTAGTTACAGTGAGACAGCTTTTTTTCATCACCAGACTAGGTATCCCCCACTCCCCTTTCCATTCTCTTCTTTGGCAGAGGTACTTAAGACAGCCTTACTTCATCCCACCAGTGATCACAATGATGACTTGGCTCTCTCCTGTCCTCACCCCTACACTGTACCATGTTGATGTCTGCCCTCCTTGCTTATATTAACATATATTTTGTTGTCATGTCGCATTGTATCTCGATACCTCTTCATTTCCTTCTTGTCCTACCATCTTTGATTTTTTTCCTCCTCTTCCTCTCTGAACTGATTGTTCCCACATTTATTAGTACCTCTCATTTATCCACATAAAATGTAATGGCTTTTTAATACGTATGACAATACTGCACCCCCTACTGCCCTTTGAGTTTTATGATTGCTGGGTATAACATAAGCCCTTCTGCTCCCTCCTACTTTACATGACACAGCACTCACCTCATCTACAGTTGTTCTTGGTCTACTAGTATTAAAAATTCTTCAACTATTTTTTATTTTATATCCATCATCATTAAAATCTTTTCCAAGCTATCAGTCTTAATATCCATTCTTTCTTCTTTAACAGCACCTTTGAACTGTTATATAACTGCACCCTTGCATCTCAGCCTTCACTTACTTTTCCCACTGTGTGTCCCATCTACATGTAGATGCTATATGTAGATGCAGTATTTCACTCTCCTTCACCATTTAAGTGACTTAAGCCTAAATGAATTTGGTTATGGTAGTCAGCTCCTTTAACTACTCCTATCATATGCAAATTACCACCTGTTTGCTTACCTTGTCTAACTTAAATTTGAGTTCCATCAGTTCACACTTAAGTTCCTTTACCTGCCTCCTGATTTTCTCCACACATGGTTTGCTGAAGCTACAGATTCTCTGTTTTACATACCCCATAATGGCATGCAAATCCCCACACCTGCATCAATGCCATTTTATTTCTTTATAATAATACTCTATCTTCTTTATGTACTGTGCTGCCCTCCTTCTTTCCACTGCTCTTTTGTATAACACAAAAGAATACCAGATTTATTACTTGACTTCCACTTATAGTTAGGACCCCTTGTATTCTTTCACAATTTGAAGATCCCATGACCACCTCGGACTACTCCTTCTTCAGCACTTCTCCTTGTGTACTGCTGGCCTTTCACTGGACTTTGTCCATTGACTTGTCCTTCCACACCTTGTGCCCATTTAATTAGCTGAATTTTTATACCCCTGTATTTCCTTCTTTTATTTAAATTTTGTGTGTGATTTTCTGTGTGTGTGTGTGTGTGTGTGTGTGTGTGTGTGTGTGTGTGTGTGTGTGTGTGTGTGTGTGTGTGTGTGTATGTGCTTGTGAGTGTGTGTGAGATAATGACTGTGTGTGTGTGTGTGTGTGTGTGTGTGTGTGTGTGTGTGTGTGTGTGTGTGTGTGTGTGTGTCTCCATATGTGCACCGTAATGTAGTGGCTGATTTGCTAGTTTCATAGTAAGGAACATACTGCTAAACCTCTTAGCTCAAGAAATCTGGGCAAAGCCCAAAATAATGGGGGACAAAGACCCAAAATACATACAGATTTTAACTATCACTCATAAACTTAGAATGAAAGGATTTGTGTTAGCATGCATTTTCTGAAGCTTATGAAGTCTGAAGCTCAAATGTCTGTCATTATTTAGTGGCTTCAGTTTTTAATGACTTGCCAGAAAAACCACAAACTTTATGAGGAACAGACCAAAAAATAGAAGTAAAAAATGTGGACATTCTGTAAAAATATGGGCAGTTGAGAGGTATGGCGTGAAAGGTAAGAAAGCTCAACAGGACCAGTACTGCTCACTACAGGGAGTGTTGTTGACAACAGCTTTCCTTCTTATCACAAATAAGGTTTATTCCAATATGTGATCCCATTAGTGTTTGACATCAGGACATGGTGTTCTACAGAGCAGTAGTACAGGGACAATACCAGAACAGCATACGGAGGCTGGTGATTGCAGCACTGAGGAAATTTCAAATGGTGTTAAAACTTGACAAGAATTTCAATTAAACAGCTCATTATCAAAATTACAGGAGTTTTGGACAGTATGTAGATAATGCTTTGAGCTTTGACTGTGCTACTCATGTTTGAGTATACATCAGCACTTAAACTGATGTCATTCTATGGTACTGAGATCTGGACATCGTACAAGCAAACTGTTATCTTTTTATAGTACTGATATTTGGACCCGATGCAAACAAACAGCTTACTAATTGTTCAGTAGAATAGGTTTTTTTGCTTACATGTAGGGCAACTTCTAGGCAGACTGAGTACAGTTTACAGTGGGCAGTAACTACATGTTGAATGACACAGCTAGATGAGCGTTTCTCATATCTGAGTTCTTTTTAAATAGGACTTATTCAAGACATACATATCTTTGGTGTGCATTGCATTAATTTATTTTCATTCAAAGTTATTATATGACCAATCATCTGTTTTTTTAGACTGTGAGATACACTTAATAGATCTGTTTTAACAAAGTGCTTTCAATTATTTGAATATTTATTGTTTTATTTCAGTCAAAAACATAGTTCTATAATAATTTATCATTATAATGGCATTAATAGACTCTTAGATTGTGTTATATTATTTTAATTTAAATTATCAAATTAAATCAAGATAATTTATAATTTCTGTAATACAATTTCTAGTTTATGACCATGATTTTTTTCTGGAGAGAAAGAAGAATTGTAATAAAATGACATCAAAATAAATAATGTTTGCAGAACATTCCAGAATTATCTTTTTCACACACACACACACACACACACACACACACACACACACACACACACACACACACACACACACACACACACACACACACACACACACACACACACACACACACACACACACTATTCAGGTTTAAACTAAGTCTGTAATAGTAGACCGTAGAAACTATAAAATCAGAAATGTGGATAACTGCTTTGTTGTTGCTTTATTGCCTTAGTAATATATCAGATGTGGCACAAAGGTGTTTATGTTTAACCTGCATTCTTACTTTTTCTTTTATGTGAAAATTTGATTTATAGACTCAGAATAAATGCACTACAGTGATACTCAGTGACAATAAAAATTCTCAAAGGTGGGGCATGAAAACAAGGAGCTAAATGTGAGGACGCCTACCATTTTACTTTTCACACAAGCACATGTATGCATACAAATGCATACATACTTGCATAATTATGCACACATAGAAACAAGCAAACACACGTGCATGCACACACACACACACTCACTCTGCTAATTTTCTATAGTTCAGACATATTAGCTACTTTTCAGCTTTCATTTATACTATTTATGACTCTTTGATAAATTTCCTAGACCTGCAATTTGTATAATATTTCAGAAATGCTTTCATTTCATTGTTAAGACAATTAAACACACAAACACACACTTACACACACACACACACACACACACACACACACACACACACACACACACACACACACACACACACACACACACACACACACAAATAGTGTGTGTGTGTGTGTGTGTGTGTGTGTGTGTGTGTGTGTGTGTGTGTGTGTGTGTGTGTAAGGAAGAGAGAGGTGAACTAATGGTGAAACTGTAAAACTAATCATGATTCTTTTCTTTAAGATACCATTACAATTTATTTTATATATTTTACTAATAATTTTCTTTTATTTCTCTTTTGGTATTTTCTTGTGCTCCTGGAGAACATGATCTTTTGGCATAGCAGCATTGTAAAGCTCTCCTTTTTCACCTTGCACACCACCTAAATATTGGCCTTAATACCACTTATCATCACAGGGATGTAAATCCTGGTTCTCATTTTGGGGTCAGCCTTGAATCAAGTAAAACCATTGTGCATTACCTGCTGTTTCAGAATAGTTACACAATGCTGCCAACTGTGCGATCCCCCTAATGTGGGCTCTTTATTTTTTAAGACCAGTTCTATGTTTCATAGTAGCTAACTGAATCAAGATTAACAGAAATATAGTCAGGGAAAGCTATGTCACTGGGCTAGTCATTCTACTTGGTAAAACGTTTACTGCCGATGGGTAAGACTGCTGAAAATATTGAATGAATGATCTCTGTACGTTATTGCCTGACCAGCATTTGTAATGCTGAAATGACGTGCACCACAGCAGTCATTTAGATCACAATTCAGACTTGTTAATGAAACCAGATGCAATGAGAGTATGTTGCCTTATTTTCATAGAAGTTATAAGGTATGAGTAGATATTCAAGTCTGAAATGTGTTTCCTTTGATATGCGACACCTTGCTGTGCTGACATCTGCAGCCTACCTGACAAAGGATTGAAATGAAGAAATGTACTTAATCACAGTGCTAGTAGATGTAAAATACTTCATTTATAACTTAAAGTTCATGAGATCAGGGAAGTCATGAGAAATTAAGAGCTGTTACTAATTATGTGAACTATGCACATTTCCCTACCATAATCTACAGATGCACCAGGCAAAAAAAAAATACCTTTTATATTGGGACGATTGTAACAATTGGGAGGATTTTAACAATTTGTGAAACTGGGAAATGAAAGTTTATCTTATAATGACTGATTTTCACAGACTGTTAACTTTTTTTAGAAATAAAACACTTATTACACCAAATGAATATGAAAGCATCTGCTCAGATTTGCTGTAAGAAAGTAACCATATAATGTGAAAAGCTAGCAGAGTCTGAATTCACACATCTTTTCTGTTACCACTGTACCTGCCCCAGAGATTTGTCTTGAAACAAAGCAGGTACAATAGTTTATTTATCAAGATTAACCAGTTTAGTTATCAGAAAACAAAAATGCATCATTACTTTGTCCTCCAAGTGGGATGAAAACAAGTTGTGTTATTTGTAATTCCACTCTTGGCAAAGCAATTTCAAAGGTGACAACTGTCTTGGTTACTGATGTGTGCATATACTTACTGACTGTACTTTCCTGGTACATTAACAAAGTGGTAACAGCTAATTTCAAGAAAGAAAACAAGTGCATTCCTTCCTGTTGATATGCTAATAAAGTACACTTGTGGAAGAACTGTGTTCTAGTCATGTCTATGATAATCGATACAATCCATAGACAGTCATTTATGTCATAGCCTCATTTTTGCATGACACATCTTGCTGACAGCTAGTGACTTACAGCACATGTATAACAAAAAAACAACAGAACCACCATTACAAAGACATTGCACTGCTTGGCACCATGTAACAGTTGCTTTTTTTTTACCTTATAGTGCCTTGGCATAAAAAGACTTCAGTTAACTGTGTTTAGTGAAAAACAAGTTTTACTGATACAAAATTTAAATCCTGAAACATTCAAGAGTAAAACTGTAGTATTTAAAACCCTTCATTTTAAAATACTTTCTTTTCAGCATACACTGCTTAAAAAATAATTTCAAAACAATGTTTTTAATAGCATTATTACATTCCTGCTATTTGGAAATAAGGCATTATGTTTGATTATAATATAACAATTCTATTCGTTCTAAATTGTGAATGGATTGAGCTGGATTCTAAAAGATTCCCAGAACACAGCAGAGTGTGCCAAGCTCCTCTGAAGATTTGCAGCAAAGCCGGTAATATGCAAATTCATCTCAAAACTTAAAAGCAGTAATATCAGTGCAATGAGAGTCATAGTCAAAAAGTGTATGCCAATGAAAAAATGTCACTCAAGCAGATATATTCCTATTAAGAAAGTACGTGTTTGAAGGGAATAAAAAAACAAATGAACATGTCTGTAGTATGTAGAAAAAAACTAACAGAATATAAAGATGCAATAGCAATATTGCATTTAAACTACCAAATTTGCAATATATTGCAGATCACGCCATAAAATGCAATGGAGAAATTATGTAGTACGAATCTATATATATATATATATATATATATATATATATATATATATATATATATATATATCTTTCTCTCTCTCTCTTTCTGTATATATATATATATATATATATATAAGTTTTATATATATATATATATATATATATATATATATATATATATATATATATATATATATATATATGTATATCTATATATATGTATAATATATAATAAATTAAGTTCCAGACCATAAAGTAATGGTGAAGTGTTGCAAACTGTGTGACAGTCATGCCAAAAGGAGTATGACTGATGGTCGGAGCAGGCCAGAAACCATTAACTGGAGACTGCAATCATTGCAGTACACCACAATGAATAACAAACATCATCATGCACATGACTGTCAGCAGTGCATGTGTAACCCAAGCAACGGTGAGGTAGACTGCATCCAGCAAAGGAAATGTAGGAGCAATAAAACCAAGGTCAGATTAGAACCTCTAACCTGCATGCAAGAGGCAAACAGCTATGCACAGAGCCAAGCAGAAGTACAGCAGCAAAAAAGCTCACTGCCTGTTTAATAAACCAATAAATAGACACATCGCATAGTTGGAAAGGAGAAATAGGTTCCTGATGTCACAGGACATATTACATGTTAGAAGCACCACAGATAGTGTTTAGGTATGCATTGCAGTTATGTGACATAAAATCACATCATACAAACCGAACATACAAAATGATCAACACACATACCCCCACCAATGGCATGCAATGTTAACTTGTCATGTGGTAAGTATATAGTGATACAGACACATTATAAAATATGACATATATAGCAGAAATGAACATAAACACACCTATACATTCATAGGTAGGCAGAAAGCTTGACAAATATGTCAGGGAAATACATGACACATCAGCAAAAATTGTACTCAGGTAGAAACATCACAGACACTGCCCCAGTGTGTGTATATGGAATCGCAAGTGTATGATGCCGTATCATGATGGCAGAGTGTCCTACAAGCACAGTACACCTACAGACCAATGATGCTAAAGTAGACAAAGTGTACATAAACATTTCATATGCCATATAGATGTGTAATGCATAGCCAAAAACTGTAAGGGGGAAGGGAGAAGGAGAATGAACAAGGTATGCTGATGGTGCTAAGGAAAAGCATGTCTGAAAAAGTAGATACAGAACCACAGGATATACATGTCCAAGTAAAAATGTCCAAGTGTGTTGTTCTTTGGATGAGATGTTAAATGAAGGCCCAATCTGTCTGAGTTGGTGGTAGCTGAGGTATATGTAAAAGATCTCACAGCACTTATCAAAAGAGTAGGGGACTTTCACTGATTCCCTGGACTAAGTTCTCCCTTGCAGAATAAATACTTCAGGTTTCCCCAAAAAGAGGGTACTAACCTGATCAACAAAGGATAAATAAATTAAAAGTTTTCAAATTAAATACACATCTCTGTAATCATTTCAAATGTAAAGAAGATGATATGAATAGTGAGTTTTGAGCAGTGTTTATGGTAATTGGGGGAGAGAGAGAGAGAGAGAGAGGAGAGACAAGTAATGGGACACTGGAGTGACTGTGGATGGGAAGGAGCGCTGATATGTTATTCTGCCTAGGACTCCATTCGACCATGATCTGGCTCTGGGTCATATCATATTTACACATAATTAGGTATCACTGAACAAAAGCAGATTACGCAGACATCTGTAGATGCCATCCTGAAACAGTGCATAGTCATGATGGGCATCACTGAAAAAGCTCCATTAACACAACACACATTAAAAATGTTTCATGATACAGTAAAGTGGGAAAAGTCTGCTAAGTGTCCTAATGCCCATACTTGTGCACCTATATTTATGTGCAAGAAGGTCAGAAGCCAACCACTACCTGGTGCTACAATACTGCCAACAGCATCGACGTTGTGAAATGATAGATACCCATCCAACACATGAACAGGCAAGACATGCACACCATAAAGTCAGCTGAGCACCAGTAGCATGCATACAAGCTCTTCACTATATGTTGAAAAGTCTGCAGAAAGAAACAGTGGTGCATGCTGTTAACAGCAAGTACCAACCAGTGACAACACCTAACTTATATGTTCAACAATCACATACAACCTCCCAGTACAATTACAACACATGTAACTATCATTTAGGTTGTGTCTGCAAACTTCATCTTACTTCACTGTACATACTAACAAATGTTTCAGCACAGTAAAAATGCAGAGTTACACTTACTGATGAGCACAGCAAATGTGATACATGCATAATTAACACTTAATGGAAATACCTTTTAGTTGCACTGTGGGTAGCGTGTGTACATATTCACAGTCAGTGATGCCATTTGTATAAACAGAGCTAAATGGAGGTTGTGAAAGGCCAGTCTTAACAAAGGGTACAAGTAAGCCAACAAAAATGAATACTTAGGAGACATACATCTCTCCTGTCATGCCTCCTCCAGTCAGTGCACCCATTTGATGCACATAAAACAATCCTGTCCTCTCTCCTCAGCAACTATAAGAATATTATGAGTGTAAAATATTATACAACAGCAAGAACAACAATTACAATGCAGATGTTTAATTATTTTAATATACGTTCACCTAAATTACCAATGATCTTTGGTGTCCCTAAATTACATAAAAATATTGAAAATCCCCCTATGCGCCCTATTGTAGATGGGAGAAACTCTTTGCTTTCTGGTTGTGCCAGATATTTGGATTTGGTCCTTAAAACGTATTTGGTAGATGATAAACAGATCTGTAAGGATTCACTGGAGTTTTTGTGGATGATTAACAAATTAGATTATCACCCTGATGACATTCTTATGACCATAAATGTTAAAAATTTGTATATGGTTATCCCCCAGGACCTGGGGGTTCAGTGGATCACAGAGTTTTTGTATAAGAAGGGGGTGAGTCAAAAAAAACATTAATTTGTATGAAACTTTAGAAATTATCCTCAATAACAACTTTATATATTTTGAAGGGAGGTATTTCTTACAAAAAAGTAGGGTGGCAATGGGCTCTACTTGCGGGGCCATTTTTGCTAATTTAGTTACGACCCATTGAGAACACCAGCATGTATTAGCAAGTGAGTTTATCCCTAATCTGAGATTGCACATATGGTACCTGGATGATATATTTATCATGTGGTATGGCAGTAAGGATAGGCTAGTTACTTTTATAGCATACATCAATGGTACGACCAATTTTTTTGAGATTTAGAAATACTTATAGTATTGACCAACTGGCCTACCTTGATGCCCAGTTGAGAAAGGATAAAGATAGTAATAGATATATTTCCACCATATATAGGAAACCTACCTATTCAAATACATTTTTGCATTTTACCAGCTCTCACCTGTAACATCAAAAAAATATCTATTGTTAAAGGCCAATTAGTTAAGGTGGCAAGAATGATGTCTTTGGAGGATGATTTTGTCAGTGAATGTAAGAACTTGATTTCTATATTTAAGAGAAGGGGGTACCCGATGAATTTACTACAGGAGCTCTATTCAGAGGTATTTAACAAGAAGAAGAGTGGAATATTTCAACCCATACTATGTAGGGGTGCCAATATAGTTGATATGGACTGACTGTTAGGAGACATGGAGGAAGGAAATAAAGTATTAACTCATTTTGACTTCTCTTTGAATTTTGTAACTACATTTAGCACTGATCATAAATTAGTTAAATGGATTCTCACAAAAAAATTGGACCATTCTGGTGGATGATAAGAACATTAGAGAAAAGGTGGGGTTGACCTCCAAAGTAGTTTTTTGAAGGAAGCTAAATTTTAAAAATATATTAGAGAGATCCAATTGGAATGAAAAAGGTCATTTAAAGTGTATGACAAAATGTGGTAGGTGTCCTTATTGCAGTAAAATTAAAATAGTGAATTGTTTTACTGTACGGGAAACTAAATATAAATTGATGGGCAGGTTTCATTGTAACACAAAAAATGTTGTATATCTGGCTTCTTGTCAAAAATGTTCATTTTTTTTGGTTGGAAAAACTGAATGAAGGTTCAGGGATAGGGTATATAAACATGAATATACCATTAAGAAAAGCAAGGACAATAATGTTTCGGCAAGACATATAATTCAGTTTCCTGATCACACTTTTAAATATATGGCTATTGATAAAATTAATATTAGCCCAAAGGGAGGTGCATGGAGTTTAAATTTGGAGGAAAAAGAGTTATTATGGCAACTGAGGCTTAATACCTGCAGTCGGCCTGGTTTAAATGAATGTTGCTCTATTTATTGTTTATTGAGATTAAAAGCTCTGGATAGATAATAGTATTTGATTTTGGAACACAAATGTATTTATTGGCTATATAATTGTATATATTCCATATATATTTTTAGAATTTCATAGTACTTTTTATAGTATTATTGTATGTTTGTATATTTTTACATGTACTACTACTATGGTCATTTGTAAGTAAAGTGTTTCATAATAAGGCTGGTTTTAAAGTAAAGTTATGTCATATATCTAATTGATTAAGACAATAATGTTAATTGGGCTTAATTAACGGAAGGATTATTGTTATTTAAGCTGATGTTTAGGTAAGTAGATCATCTGAAGAACTCCAGAGTGTTGAAGTTAAATGGACAAAAGCGCTAATCTATTTTATCATATTGAGTTTGAATTTTGTTTTTATTAAAGTTTTTCATTTTTACAACTCAGTTTGTATCCATTTGGTCATATTCGTTTTTGTCTTCTCTTATGACAAGCGAGACACAAAGTTAAAAATACCAAAATCCGCAGGAAGAAATGAGGGCGATGTTGAAGAAGGATACCCAGACAGTTCTAATAGTAGTAGGAACAACGGGTCTCATAAAAAATAATTTACAGTCTTATGTCGATACGCCAATACATGTAACTTGGTATGTATTGTAGAAGGAGTCCATTCTTGGCACATTGTGGGTATTGCAAAGAGCACTTTTGTCAACATCAGAGATTGAACAGAAACAGTACTAATTTCATGCACTTTAATCATAGCTTAATTTAGAAATGGGGTCCATTCCCATCCTGGTATTAAAAACCCAAAAGGGAAATCAAGCCATGAAAAACACAGGCTTCAATTCATGTATACAGGAACGTTATTGACAGTAAATAACAGAAATATGACCAGTGCTTTTTTTAGAGTATTTTGAAGAAGATTACTGTGGAAGCATACATTTTCAGAATGTTTGGCTACACATGCTTTAAAGGCCCTAATAAATGGAACAGACAACAAAATAAGGATTAAATGAAATGCTAACAGAAAGAAACACAAATTATTAAATACATGACAGAAAGGCTTTCTATAAGTTAAATTATTTTCTTCTTGCACCTCAGCAGTAAGCCTGCCAAGAAGGATTAAAACAAAATCATTAGTTGTCTAAGTTATACAGACATAAACTTCAGGCAATTCACAGTGTAACCAATAACTGCAGTGAAAATAATCAAACCAACCTAAATAACTAACTATAGTCTTTAGCAAAAAGAAACACTTTCCATATACATTAATGATTAAGTAATCCAGGAGTCAAATAATTAAATTTAGGTATAAATAAACTCTCTTTATATTGTGATACGTTTTATATTTTTGACAGATTTAATATTTACCTGCACCTTTTACAAAATAGTAACTTTCAAACCATTCGTTCGACTAATAATGTACAGCTTAAAATGAAGTGTTGAAGAACTAAACCTATATTCATATTTGATACTCATATGTGTTCTTTGATTCACACCCTTACAGATCTCTTGGATTCTCCAAAAGCAATTCATTAAGGCCTCATTCTTATGCAACACAATCAACCCAAAGACTCTCAAAGTGTCCCCAAATGTCAAAAGATGTGAAGTGTCTCCTTTTAACAACTTTACAGCACAAGCAGTAACAGCTTCACATGTAGGAAAGTTCCTACAAAGCTTCCCACACAGGTAAAATATACTCCAAAGGTAAAATAGCCTCCGTCTGACTTTCATCACCTGTACTGTAGCTCCTCTCTGTTAAAGATGGTTCCTTCCACTTGAAGTTGATGATACATCTCCCCATATATACATCTAGGGTTACATGTGGACACAGACCAAGCATATTGAGCTCGGACCTAAAATACACTTGGTTTTACCCTAATGAAAATTCCTTTTTTCCTACCTATAAAGCTGGTATCTATTGTCAACAAAATATCCTTTAGTATACAGCATAGGTTCAGACAGAGTTTTCCTATGATCCCCACTGTTTTCCCTAGGTGATCTAACACAGAAAGACAACACAGAAAAATAAGTATTATTTTACATGAACTCCCTCCATGTATTCAAACATTGACACTAGTGTCTGTAGATGACTGAGTTGTGCTATATTAGCCAATATGCATTTACATGAAAGCCCAGACAGTGAACTATTTAAAATTGAAAGGTTATAGTGAAAATGCACACCAGCAAGCTTGAAATTATTGTCTACCAGTGTAGTGAAATTGAAAGGGTGCATGGTCTATATCTTATAAAAATGTTGTGTCCAAGAGTTAACATTTAAAGATGAATAACACCCCATTTTATTGCCCAACACTTTCACTTAGTTGTTGAATACCTCTGCTCTGCATTATTTGATTGGGTGTCCTCTCCCCTCCAAAAAGCTACCAGTTTTGCTCCAAAACCTGCTTAAGAGGCTTTTTTGAACACACTGAATTATTTGGAGAAATCCATGGCTGACATATTGGGTTGAGTCTCTTCCACCCATTTGACATTCAGAAGGAGTCCTCCAATTGGTAAAAGAAGTCAAGGAATTTTCAATACTATGATAGTTTGGTATAAATTTGTGACAATATTTGACCAACACCAAAAAGTCTTTGGCTTTCTTTTTTTTTTCTGGCTGGTATGTTCCAATTAAATATGGTTGTTTCCTTTTCTGTCTGGGATTTTGCCATACACCTTTCTATCATGTAGAAGAAATACATTTGGCAAGCATAGCTGCTAATTTGACTTATCTTAAGGACTCTAGAATCGCATGAACTTTGGCAAGATTGCTTTACTAGTATTAAAAAATAAATACATTGTCAAGGTGCATTACTGCATACCTGGTGTGTGTGGTCTAAAACTCCTAACCATAAACCTCTAAATATTGCTGGTGTACCATGAAGACCGAGCAGCACCAACTTGTAAAGAAAAATGCCATCAGGTGTACAGAATATTGCTTTTCTCCCTCATCTGCTTGAGTTAATCTACAGCTAAGTCCAGCGTTGACAGAACTCTAGCCAAATGCAATTTTTATCTCAATTACTTCTAACTAAACATGAGGTGGGTCTTGAATATGGACATATTGTCCAGTTTCCAAAATTCATTGTGAAATATTATAGTCCCATCAAGTTCGGGCACCAGGACAAAGGGGGTATTCAATTCACGTTGTGATTCATCTACTGCTTCCAGCTTAAGCATCCTCTGTAGTTACTACTCTTAACTCCTTCACCAGATACCATCTCAATATTAATCTAAATTAAATACATTTTGCAAGACACTTCTGGGAGTATGTCCTTATTCCTGAGCACAATTTCTTTAACTTCTTTTGTCTGGATTATATCTACTGTTTTATGACTGGACATGCTTTGGGTTTTTTAACTTCTTCAGCAAACATATATTTCATATCCATTCTTATTTAATTCATAGAACTGTCTCATGAAACGGCACAGTCAAATGCCGACCAAGTAACATTAAATTCACAACCTCCTATTCTTTTCACTGCTTCATCACATTTACGTGATAAACCTGTTCTATTTTGTTATTTATTTTTTTCCAGTTTGGCTTACTTTGTAATTTACTTCATTTACTTCCTCTCTATCACTTCCATTATCCTTGCCATGTAATAAATTTGTTCTCAGCTGTGAGCATTGACATAAGTACTTTGTCCTCTCTCTGAAGCTTTATAAGATGAGCTGTTTTATTGTACACTCTTTCTTTAGCTTCTTTTGTTCTCTACATCTGTTTCCTGACAGTAAGTGTTATAATGCTGAACCTATTTACAGTTGTTTGTAATATCATATTTGGTTCATAAAAGGAGTGTTTTCTTCATCCCAAGATTCCCTTGCTATGGACGGCAAGCCTCATTGATGTCTAGTACAATAACTGAAAGGGAATCCACTCATGGCTTGGGGCATTTATCTTATAGTTATAGCAAAGAGAAGGTATAGAAGCACCTGGTTGCATTTTTCTGCATCTTGTTCTGTAGCATTAAGAATAGAGTTCAATGTTTTGTTAATATATTTAACTGTCTTATCTTTTCAGGGTGGTATGCAGAGTTTCTCAGCTCTTTCTACTAATAGAACTTGCATAGCTCAGTAGTTACTGTAGGTATGAAGGTGGTGCCATTGTCCATAAGGATTTCTTTTTTTTTTTACTTTTTTAATTTGGTTTTAAAACAATAAACAAACAAATAAATTATAAAACAAATAAATAATTATTAATATAGGTCCACAGCTGATCAACACATCAAAGTTATACATAACAGTTTATATTTTTTTCAAGCAAGTCTTTAAGTTTAGGTCAACATTTATATGAATGTACAATATTAGAAGTTCTCATCTTTATACTAACCAGTTCAGTACTGCAAACAATGTTTTCCATTGTAATAAATTCAACACTAGAGGGGGTAATTTTGCTTTACCAGTGTTTAGTAACTACTATTCTGGCTATAGTGGGGATAGAATGAAGAAGAGGCACTTGGGTTTTTGGAATTATCTCAGGAATCAGAGCATTAAATAAAATTAAAGATTTAGAAATATTATATCTATTTGACCATAGAGCTTAAATGAAGCTATTAATTTCTTACCAAGAAGAGTTGATGACTTCATTCATATGCTAAATGTGTCCAATCAGCTATTATTTCAGCCTGGCTGCTGTGCGTTTTTGATCCTGGAGCTCAAAAGACACTTGAGATTTGATTAAGTGGAACCTTCAAGCATCCCTCTAATCTGCCTACCACCCTCCTGGAAGACCAGAGCTCCTATCTACTAAGATACAACCCTACAACCACTTGGGAAACCTAACCAATAAGACATTGAAATTTGATTAAGTGGAACCTTCAAGCATCCCTCTAATCTGCCTACCACCCTCCTGGAAGACCAGAGCTCCTATCTACTAAGATACAACCCTACAACCACTTGGGAAACCTAACCAATAAGACATTGAAATTTGATTAAGTGGAACCTTCAAGCATCCCTCTAATCTGCCTACCACCCTCCTGGAAGACCAGAGCTCCTATCTACTAAGATACAACCCTACAACCACTTGGGAAACCTAACCAATAAGACATTGAAATTTGATTAAGTGGAACCTTCAAGCATCCCTCTAATCTGCCTACCACCCTCCTGGAAGACCAGAGCTCCTATCTACTAAGATACAACCCTACAACCACTTGGGAAACCTAACCAATAAGACATTGAAAGTACGTTCTACTCATATAAGTTTACTCTACACAATTCAAGACTTGTGTATATTAGTCATATTACCTTCCCAGGACAGCCAGCAGCCAGTACCCCCTTATCCCCACTCCCAATCTACCTAACTTGTCTCATAAACTGAATCTGTTTCTACAGACAGTTGGTTTTCCCTCCCCTCACTGCCTTTGTTAAAACATCCTTCTACCAAACACTAGAACCCCAGCTCTGAATACGTCCTTAGGTCAAGCTCTCTTCACCTTATATACATTACCTTTGTTGATTTACCTGCTGTTTCCTTCACTCTATAGATTGTTTTCTGCACTTCAGCACTCCCTTGTGTCTTCCCGCTCCGTTCGCCCTGCGGGCTCACTCCGCTCCCCTCCCTGCCCCCAAATCCCACCCGCCCCTGGAACCTCTACACTTATTCCTACTTAGCCACACCCCTCCTAACTCTGCACCAATCATAACATCTTCCTGTCTCCACCCAAACCCTAATCGTCTCCTCCCTTATCCATCCTACTACTATCCAGAATATATACTTTTGACATTTTCTCTTATTCTAAATATCATGTCTAACCAATATCACACTATCATACTACTAACTCTTCTAACTACTCTTTCCTCTACCTATCTCTTAACCTTCTATGAGCAATCCTTATACTCTACTCCTTGCATCCCACGTAAGCAGACCCTAGCTACCACCATAACTACATCCATAACCCACCTTAGTCCCATTTACAACAACTCTTATCTTCAACCTAAATATCACCATCTGTCTCACATTAAATACCTTATTCATACCCTCACAAAACAAAATTTCTATTGCAAACCCTCACAATTTAATAACCTTATAGTAAGTTTCTCCTTGATTGATGGAGATATACACCCCAACCCTGGCCCTGACCCCTCCCCACTATCCCCTAACTGGCAACAAGTTAAAACAATGTCCACATCAAATACTAAACCTCCAAAATCTCTCTCAATTGCACATCTAAACATTCGTAGTATTTGCAACAAAATTCCACTAATACATGCACTTCTAGAAGTCCAACAGTTTGACATTCTCTGTCTAACTGAAACTTGGCTCAAACCTACAATAAAAGATAATGAAATTATTCCCCCTGGCTATAATATTCTAAGACAAGACCGTTTAAACAAAAAAGGTGGCGGTGTAGCTATACTCTTTAAAGCAGGACTGGACGTAAGTAAAACAAATCATACCCTTCTAAAAGACACTAATGCGGAAATTATTATTTCCAAACTTCAGATTAACCCTCACAAAACTATCAATATCATCTGTACCTATCTTCCTCCAGGCAAAAATTCTACCATACTAGAAGACCTACTAAACTGGCTCTCACTAAACCTCCCTCAAGAAACAATACTTTTAGGAGACTTTAATATTGATTGGACCTCATGTAAACAAACCAATCCATCTACCCTTATTAACTTACATGGTTTCTCTCAAAACATAAACTCCCCAACTAGAACAAACAAACTTAATAATAAAGAAACCATACTTGACTGGATCTTAACTAATAGTCCCCAACAAAAATATACAACAGGAACTCTACCAGATGACCTTAGTGACCACTCCTTAACCTTTATTATTAGGCATAAAACACATCTTGCTATACCTCCCCTAATTCGTTCATCGCGTAGCAAAAAAAATTTTGATCCCTATAAGTTCCAAAATGAACTTATGCATGCTAACTGGTCACCTCTTAAGACTCTCCCTATAGATGAAGCTGTTAACCACTTTAATAATATTTTTCTTACCATTCTTGAGCATCATGCCCCCTGCGTTCTATACGCATGAAATTTAAAACAGCTCAATGGCTCACAAGTAATACTAAACAACTAATCCTTAGTAGGAATAAAGCCTGGACTAAATGGCGAACCACTAAAAGTAGTACTGATCATCTTACTTTCAAACAAAAAAGAAACATGACAAAGCAAGCCATCCTAAAAGATAAAAAGAACTTTTATACCCAACTACAACTATCTTTTCCCCACCAACCACATAAATTTTGGAACGCTATTAACACACTACTATCTCCTGGCAAAGCTGCAACACCTAACCCACTATGCTCCAACCCTGACTCCCCCTTACAAACAGCCAATGCCTTTAACACATTCTTTACTTCAGCAATATTAAATCTAGCTAACCAACAAAACCCTGACACCTCTACACTACCTACCCCAAGCTGTACTCCTCCCTTATTTCAACTCAAACCCATACCTACCTCTTACATACTGTCCTTACTTCAAAAACTGAAACCCACAACCCCCTCAGCAGACAACTTACCAGCCGAATACCTCCAGTTAGGTGCAAAAGCTATAGCCTACCCTATCTCTATACTAATTAACAGGACTTTAAAAGAAAGCACTATCCCCTTAGTTTGGAAAATCTCACACATCATTCCTCTTTTCAAAGGGGGTGACTCAACTGAGTACTCTAACTTCCGGCCCATAGCGTTACTATCTCCCCTTGCAAAAATAATGGAAAAATGCATCCACAAACAGTTGCTTAATCACCTCCTATGTAATAATCTCCTAGCCAATTGCCAACATGGGTTTCGACCTTTCCATAGCACCACCACAGCCTTAATATCCTTCATAGACTCCATTAACAAAAATCGCAACAAAAATATTCTTTCTTCAGCTTTCTTCGTAGACCTGTCAAAAGCCTTTGACATGGTCAATCATCAACTACTCTTACATCGTTTAAAATCCTCTCTCTGGACAATCTTGCATTAAGCTGGTTCACATCCTATCTTCATAATCGGAAACAAGCTGTCCTATGGGACAACCATCTTTCTGAACTTCTCCCCACCTCTATAGGGGTCCCTCAGGGCTCCATCCTAGGTCCTCTGTTGTTTTCTATTTTTATTAATGACCTGCATCTTGCCACCCCTCAATCTACTTGCATTCAATATGCTGATGACACCACCATTATCTGCTCTGCCACTACCCAGGCCGACCTTCACTCCATCACTCAAAAACCTTCACCACCATAGAGAAATGGTTCTCTAATCACTGCCTCCTCCTCAACCCAAAGAAAACCAAACTCCTCCTCTTTACACCCACACACCTCTCTCCTCTATCAACTTCACACTCACATCTAACAATGGTACCCTAATTACTCCAGACCAAACAACCAAACTCTTGGGTGTGATTATTGACAACCAACTAACATTTGATATTCATATTAACTCCATCATAAAATCAACTAACAGAAAACTAGGCTCACTCTACAGAATCAAGTCTTTCCTAACTCCTGAAGCTAGAACTACTATATCTCGAACCCACTTAATTTCTACCTTACTATATGCTTCCCCCATATACACTAATCTTTCAAAATATAATCTCAACAATCTTGCTACCTCATATAACCACATTGCCAGATTTGCCACTGCCTCTCCATATAGAACTCATCATTGCATAAATCTCCTAAAACTAGGATGGCTAGAGTTACCAAAACTAATTCAATATTACCAACTTACAATTGCCCACAAAGCCCTCCATTACCCAGATAACACACCTATGCTCTCCACCCTCATAAAACCCTACAGTAATCTAAAAAACCTACGCTCTTGCAATAAAATTTTAATTCAAACTTCTCTATCAAATAACGCAGCAGGTGACTCTACTTTTTCCAACTCAGTTGGCAAAGTGTGGAATCAACTTCCCCAAGACCTTACATCCCTGACCTCAATTCCTTTATTTAAAACCAAACTCAAACACTTCCTAACCAACCACTGGCTATGCTCATGCAATAACGCTGGCTGACCTTTTGACTCCCTCCTTACTTAAATCTAAAGAAACATCTCCTAACCAACCTCTGGCTTTTCTCTTGCAATAGCCCTAGCTGACCTTCTTCACTCCCTCCCTTCTTTACCCCCCTCTCCTCCTCTTTCTTACCTTTATCATTATACTATTTCCATTTCTGTGGTGTCTCTGTCCCCCCCCCTCCTAAAAATAGCTTCCACCCTTTTCTCAACTTATAAATATTGTAATTAATTTTTATTTTTAACCTTGTCAGTTACTGACCATGCTTATCTTCTAAGGCACAGTTTGCTCTCTATTGCCTAATTATACTGTATTTGAGTTTTAATGTTCTTGTTTTTTTTTTTTTTTTTGTTTTATACTATTGTATACTGTTGTATTATTTTATTATGAAGTAGTTAGCGGAGCTTTTCTCCTCGGGCCTCCACTGAAAATGGACATGTATCCAGCTGGACTAGCCCGGTTAACAAATGTAAAATAAAATAAAAATAAAATAAAAAAATCACGTCTCCAGGATTTAATTCTTTTTGATATATACATAACTGTAATTGTGTTAGGAGTGATAAAAGTTCTGTGTAAGAATTTCCAAGTGAAAATTTTCCAGCATAATGAAGATGCAGTTTTATCTGCAGATTTTAATATTATTTTTTTTATTCTCCAGAGAAGTCTTCATTGTTAATTTATGAGGAGTAGTTCCAAAAGGAATCATCTAAATATGTGAAATCTAACTTAAGAATGTTATAAATGTGTGACAAATCTGATTTATTTTTCATTGCATTACTAATAATATTTATTAAGAATTCTAATAATTTGAGAACAATTTCTTATCCAAGTTAAATATATTTTTAATCTTCTCTGCAGTCACATATCTCTAAGTATTTGCAAAATTAACTAATTTTCAGAATCTTGATTGTATTTGGACTTTAAATTTTCAACAGTATATATATATATATATATATATATATATATATATATATATATATATATATATATATATATATATATATATATCAGTACCATTTAAGAATTAATTACAGTAAATTAAGTTACTTTTTTGTTTCAATACTAGCATTTTGCTGAAGTTATGAGTTGTTAAGTAATCATTTGTATATGCAGTTTGAAACATAGAAAATATTAAGTGTTTTTTATACAATGGTTAGAATATGTGAACTTTTAGAAAGAAGAAATTATTTATTTAAATAGGGAATTTGAGAAGAGGGTGCAATTCCATTTACGCAAAAATCTTTTAATAACCAGATAAAACTATTTGGGACTATTTGTTTATGACTGATTGTGATATATTTATTATTAAGTAATAATATTTCTTGATGTATCTGTTTCCATTTTGAATCATAAGATTAATTTATCCACAATGCTGTAACTTTTACAATTGTTGAAGAAGCATACAATTAAATATCAAAGAATCCTACTAAACCATTATCCCAACCTTTTATGTGCCATACAGAGGAAACGCTTGGCTTATTAGGATGCTAAAATAATATTATTTATATTTTTCATCAATTTTATTGGTGGAGATAGTACTAAATACTGTAAGACAAACAATATCTTAGGGAGAATTACCATCCTAATAAGCATTAATAATTCATCCATGGAAAAGAAGAATGTGCTCCAATATGTAACTAAACTTAAAATGTTGTCAACAACCTGTTGAAAATTTGTGTAATTTCTTTACTATTAGATATAATGGTTATACCAAAGTATTTCATTTGATTGCTATTCTACCTGGCAGTATTTGTTCTTTTTGCCGTTATTTTTGTGACTACTTTTCCGCCAGGACATGGCCGCTACACCTACTGAACATATGCTAACTTCTGGAAGAGAGAGATCTTTTAATCTTGATGGCATTGTTGACATTGAAGTCAACCCATTACTCAAATTAACCTCCTCGGACTTTAACAAAGCCGGTAACGTGGTGCAAGTTTTTAAAAACAATATGGAAGTTACTTTAACAACTAGGAAATTAGAGAATAAGCTTCATAAACTCCACAATGTGCAGTGGCAGAAATTGCACATGGAAGCTTGCATTAAATTCAGGTTAGTGCCAAGGGGCTTAAGAGTCCTTAAGATGCCGACGTTTGGCGACTCCAATCCAGAACTCTTAGCCCGATGGCAGAAGCTCAACTTAGAAACCAGCTTTTCTTATATTCATATTTTAATTGAACATTACAACAAAATTGTTGGTGACCTGAAAAAAGACGTCAAGGCTTTGCAAGATGATTTATCCAAGTTGTTACACGCCAATCACTTGGATACTTTATTCAATGATTTAAAGCATATGGCATCTTCATTGGACATTAAATGTCTTCAAGATAAGAAAAGAAAGCTCGAAAGAGACTTTCTTGATTTTAGTAAATCTGAGGTGTTTTCATGGCCTAAGGTAAATACTTATCCTCGAACTGATCATTCCATTAAGTCTTCTAAGACTTTGGATAAGCATCGTGAAGCCGGTACAGAAACTCCCCCAGTGATGACGTCGCTTCAAGGCACCATTGGAGCCGATCATAATGATATTCCAGTCGCTGGCGTGCAAAGTTCATCAGTGGCTTCTCGTTCAAATCTACTAGTTGTGGAAGCACAGGTTCACATCGGTCGCAACACTGATACTGCCACTTCTGCAGTTACAGACATTTCGAACATCAAGAACCATGACGTGTGAAAGAAACAGCTTCCCATAGATTCCTTTGTTATTCAAACCGAAGATGATTTGTTTGCTCTAGGGGATGGTTCACCTTCTTTTCCCCTACCCTTCAGACCATTCGAAAAAAGAACTTGGTCACCACAGGGCAGAGCAACCAAGAGGAAGAGTACAGAGGACAATCTCATGTTCACCAAGAAGGTATCAAGAGCAAAGACTTGATTGAGTTGTTTAATGATTTTGCAACAACTGATAGTTTAGTGGTTAATATTTCAACTTATACTTTAGATGTTAATGAGTTATCTGTTTTGAATAAAGGGTTGGGTTTTATCCCATCCAGCTGTAATGACATTACTGACATCATTGTTGATGTCAAATTATTTACTAGAAACATAGCCTTGAAGATGCTTTATGGGCAAGATGAGGATGTTATTAATAATAAGTTTACATTATTCAAGAAACCATCTGCATTTATTCCCCAGCAACATCCATTGTTAGATGCTTTTGAACAGGCAGTTGAAAGGGATTTATTTGAGTTATATAACAACAAGAATGCCAAATGTCATTTTTTTAATTTAACAATCAATGAGAGAAAAGCCCTTGATAATTTAAGAAACAATGAGGCTATTGTCATTAGACAAGCCGACAAAGGCGGCGCTATTGTCGTCATGGATAGTTCCCATTATTCCAGCAAAATGGAGACTATGCTTTCTGATGATGGAACATACCTACCAATATCCAACTACAATCTTAATGACTTGATTAAAGGCGTGCATGCTAGCTTATATGATTTGATGCTGACAGATATTATTGATAGGGATTTATATACCTACTTTGTGATTGATAATCCTTTGGTTCCCTCATTCAGGGGTCTACCCAAAATTCATAAAAATGAATTGGATCCACCCATGCGACCTGTAGTATCTAGTCGCGGCTGGTTGACTGAACCATCTTCCATATACCTTGACAAGGTATTAAAACCTGTTCTTGCCGAGGTACAACATGTTCTAAGAGACACCACCAACTTTCTTGATAATTTGGCAATATTTAGCCGCTCGTCTTCCTATAATAGGGATGATTTGTTAGTCACTTTAGATGTGAAGTCTCTTTTCACATCTATTCCCAATGTAACGGGCATGGATTTTGTTAGAGCTATGTTAGTGAACAACAATGTATCTGATCATATGATACATAGACATTTGTCACTCCTGGAGATTGTCCTGGGCAATAACATCATTTGTTACAAAGATAAATATTTCCTACAAACCAAGGGTGTGGCAATGGGAACCCCGTGTGCCAACGCCTATGTCAACTTGGTGTTGGCACACTGGGAGAGTTTATTTGTCTTGAATAAAAACTCTGAATACATTGATCACATAATGTTTTACAATAGATTTGTAGATGACGTGTTCCTCTTGTGGAGAGGAAATGTTGAACAGCTTTTGGCCTTTGTGTCATATCTTAATAACACCACTGACTTTCTCAGCTTTGAATGTACATATTCCCTTGATAATATTGATTTCCTTGATGTCAAGGCCATCAAGGGTTCCCATGGCTTTGATACTGAACTTTATAGGAAGGCTTGTTGGAGAAACAATTTACTACACCGGGAAAGTATGCACCCTAAGCATATACATAGGAATATTATTACTAACCAAACAGTTAGAGTCTCTAAGTTAACATCACAACCAGCAGCATATTACAAGCATAAAGAGAATTTGGCTAAGAACTTTTTATCTAGGGGCTATGAGAAAAAGCATGTATATGACGCTATTTTAATGGGTGACCATCGTAGATCACAAGAAGGAGCTCCCTTGATCAATAGATTAAGTGGTCATCCACAACATTCCAAATGCAGAAACAGTGATAATGTCAATAGGATTGTTATTCCATACACTAACAGGAATAACTACATCTTGGATGTCCTTAATAAACATTGGGGTATCTTAATGATTGATGAGAGAATTAGATCGTTGGTTGATACAAGACCTAGACTGGCTTATAGGAATATGTCCTCACTCAATAGGTTATTATGTTATGATAGGAGCCATTCTAATATACAATTATCTCACAAAATAGGTACATTTCCCTGTCATACCTGTAATCAGTGCCAATACATTTCTAGCTCTGATAGTTTTACCCATCTGCTTACTAATAAGAGGTATTTGTTCAAACATTATGCCACTTGTAGATCTGTGAACTTAATATATGTAGCTGAGTGTCAACTATGCCAGAAATTTTACGTGGGCATGACGACCAGGTTGCTACGAGAGCGTGTTAGAGAGCATATTTATGCTATCACAAGAGGTAACACCATGAATGCTCTGGTGAAACACATAGTGGAGTTAGGCAGTCCACACAATTTTAAATTTCAAGTCCTAGAGTTGGTTGTTAAAGACAACAGGTTGGGTAATTTCAAAAACAGAACAGAAGAAAGAGAAGGCAAATGGATTATGAAACTACAAGCCCACAGGTTTGGGCTTAATGATAGGTTCTCCATTAAGCCTTTTTTAACATCTAGATCCCTCAAGCACTAAGCTCAATTCTTTACTTTTAACTTCAATTCATGTTGGGTTTTAATGCTTTGCACTGTTCGGCTATTTGCACTAATGAATGCTGTGATGTCATGATGTTTTTAGTATTTAGGGTGGGGTGGTTTTTACTGCATTTATGTCTGATGAAGCGTTGATGTGCAACGCGAAAGCGCTCATTTTACTGCAGTTCTTTTGTTTGTTTGTTTTCAACAATAAATGTGAACTACTGGTTCTTCTACAAAGCTTCCATTGACGTTTTATTGGAATTTATCCTGCAGCTCATGGTGCACTCATCGTTTTCTTTTTAAATGATTGTATTCTAGTTGAAGTTCTAATATATTTTGTATGTTTTTTTATTTTTATTAATTAATAATCTACTTGTTTTATTGTGATTAAATCTTAAGTTCCAGATTTTTTCAAACTGACCCATAGAACTAATTTATATGTTCCAATGAATTTTCTACATTTCCTATTGTTCAAAGAGTTGAACATCTTTTTTTTACTTTGATACCATTAATTTTCTTATTGGGTCTAATACTATTAGCAAAAGATTTTATAGCTAATGCAAAAAGTAAAGGTGATAACTGACAGCCTTGTTTTGTGCCTTTTTGTAATTTAAAGGAATTAGAAAGAAAAGAACCTATTGTAATATAAGCACAAGAGTTATTGTATAACTTAGAAATTAATGTGATTAGCTCAGGTGAGAAAGTATACACTCTAAGTGTTTTAAACAGGTATGAACAATTAATGGAGTCAAAAGCCGTATCTAAATCAAGACTAATGACAGAAATGTATTTATTTATTTATTTTGTCGCATAGTCTATTAATGAATGTATCCTTAATATGTTATCCTGAACTTGTCTATTTAAAATAAACCAGTTTGATCATTGTTAATTAGTTTAGTATAAGTTGATTAATTCTGTTAGCTAAAATGGACACAAACCTCTTATAGTCCACATTTAAATGTGAAATAGATATATATGATGAGCACATTGTAGCATCCTTTTCTTGTTTTAAAATAGGTGATATAAGGGAATATGTCCATAATGAGGGGGCTTCAGCAGTTGTTTTTATTTCTCTGTAGACCTTACGGAATATTTTAGCTACATCATCTGGTAGTATTTATATAGTTCTGGTATGAGACCATCTAAGCCAAGTGCCTTATTGTTTTTTTTTAACTTTTTTATTTGATATTTTATTTTTGATAAAAGCAAAGTGCATATAATGTTTTATTTGTTCACTTGTTTTTTTCTTTATTTATATTTTCCCTTAGAAAGGTTTCAAATATATCATCACTATCTAGGTTATTTGCATTATTATTTATATTTTCATTTATTTTCATAAAATATTGTATAGCCCTCAAGAGTACATTTAATATCTGTTTTCTTTTATTTTATTATTTGCATGTGTTATAATTTCTTTGCTATGATTTAGTTTATTCATTTTTGTATCTAAGAACAAGTTTATGCAAGCTTAAAGGGTTTACTGAATATGCCTGAAGTTTATTTTTTTCCAAGGTTTATTGAAACTTTATGATTTAGAATTTCAACATATTTTGTATTTAAGTTTTTAAGTTCAGACTAACTGATAATGTCACTTCATTATAGATTTCACTTTAGTGTGTCTATTTTGGCCTGTAGTGTATTCTATTTTTTGTCCAATTCTCTTGTTTTATTAACACCCCAGCTTGTAACTCTTCCATTTAAGTAATCTTTTAGTGAATCCCACAGAACAATGTCAGATACTTCACCATTCATGTTTATTTGTAGGATTTTTTTTTGATCTCTTAAACATACCAATCCTTGAGTCCTTTTATTTTAAGAATTTCAACATATTTTGTATTTAAGTTTTTAAGTTCAGACTAACTGATAATGTCATTTCATTATAGATTTCACTTTAGTGTGTCTATTTTGGCCTGTAGTGTATTCAATTTTTTGTCCAATTCTCTTGTTTTATTAACACCCCAGCTTGTAACTCTTCCATTTAAGTAATCTTTTAGTGAATCCCACAGAACAATGTCAGATACTTCACCATTCATGTTTATTTGTAGGATTTTTTTTTTTTTGATCTCTTAAACATACCACTCCTTGAGTCCTTTTATTTTAATAATGTACCCTGGTAATCTCATATGATGTATGGACATAAACTATTGAAAATTCTCTGATATGTGATAGTATATTGAGACAAAGTTTTTATCAATATTTGTTTGTGTTCCATATGTATATGAATAATGGGTAAACTTAAGTGTTTGTTTTCCTTAGGTCATATATAGCCTTTAAGTTCATTAGATTTATAAGTCTTTGGCTGAAGATGTGATTCTATGCTTTCTATCTGCAGTAAAATCTTTGTCTGATAAAATAGTTAAATCACTAGCCATTATTGCGTCACCTTTCATGTAACAGGTCATAGTGTCTAAGTATTTTTTTTTTTTTGCATCTTTAGCTCCAACCCTGGAATCCAATAAGAGTTTATCAATGTATATGGTTTTCTGTTCCACTCAATTATAACAATGCTTGAAATATCATTTTTATCAACATAAGTATCTTTTACTTTAGGTATTACTGGTGAGTTCTTCCATAAAATGGTGGTGCCTCTTCTTTTAGCCTGCTAAAACCAAATAATTTTTAATGAAAGTTTATTTACACCTTTATTAAGTAAATGTGTTTCCTGTATAAATACTATTTGAACTTTGTATAATTGCAAGTATTTGAACAGATAACCCCTCTTTACTGGATTATTCAATCCATCAATAATAATAGTAATGCATTTAAAATCAGACATTTATATAAGAGAGACAAAAAGCACAGGTATAATGAAATCAAATTTATGTACAGAACTTATTATATACTTTATATATAGTAATATGAAATCTTCAGCTATGTACAAAACGTTCGGAACAAATAAAAATGTTACCTAATGATATAACCCTAAAACATTCTGCCATGGAATAATATATTCCTAGTTTGTTGGAAAAGATGAACAAAATATCTCCCAACTCTCCATTAGACTAACAACGCTTAGTTCATGCTTCTGACTCATATTAACGTGTCATGTATTTTTAGTATGCATCATCTTAAAAAAGACTGTCAGTGATTTATTATGAATAAGGAAACTTAAACACTTGTAGAGAATCTTTATTATAAGTTGACCAAACTGAATATCTCTACAATCATCTTTCCTTGTACCTCACATTATCTCCCTGGTCTACTATAGGGAGGAAGTCAACTGTTAATTTTAAATTTATTAATTTATAGGTCATATAGGTTATATTTTAATACTTTCTTTACTATATGTAAAGTTGTTCATAGGATCATAAGTTCATAAATTAGTTCCATGGTAACTGCCCTTGTGAGCCATTCCAAGCCCAGACAATTACCCCATGTGAGAATAAACCCTATGCCTCATGCCTATAAAGTGAAAACCTTACCACTATGCCAACCTCCCACTCTTGTAGACATATTTATATTCTTTAACTATATACATATTTACTTATTCTGATCTCTTTCTATTTCTGTTTGCATACTATATCTTGCACTATTACTATATTCCTAGGTTTTATATTTTAGCTATAATCCTAGTATGAATTACAATATAATAGAACATTTATATTTACTCTTATATATTTGATACACTTTAATCTAATACTGCTGTTAGAATCATTCCTATTTGTTCCTTAAATGTTATGTCTAATAGTATCCGAAAAAACATCTGAAAAATCTTCTCTTTTAAGATTCAAACTTTCCATAATAAATTGTTCTGAGATATTATGTTTTGTTAGCATTAAAAAGAAACAATAACAGAGAAACACAATCCTATTTTTTATGATAAGTGTCTTTTTATAGGCTAGTATATAAACTAGATTGATATACTGCAAGCATTCAGAACTATCTAATAACTGGCAGTAGTTTAGAATGCAATTCACTGTCTTTTGCTTATGATCTAACTTGTATTCATTGACATCTTAACATTTGATTTAAAATATTATGATTATTTATATTATATTATATTTATTGTTAAGTGTGAGTTATTTCAGTCCTGAAACGACAGGTGCCATCTTTAAACTAGGAAGCCTCCCCTGCTGGTCTCATAGCACGTTTATCTCCCCAAGCCAGCAGTGTCTTATAGAATTCACGCCACCTATCCTGTGGCAAATAACACCACTAACATAAGTAAAGCCAGTGGGACATCCAACTGTATTGAAGAACCTTGCAGAACCTAAGTGTATGTCTCATTATAATATAAAAGGCATTAGTAGGTTGTGTTTTTTACTGTAATTCTTAATGCACTGAACATAAATACATGAGCCAGCAGCAAACATTTCATCCCCCTTCATGTAGAAACATTCTGATTTCTTCCCTTCACGTCTGTAAACACACTCCATTCTGAACTGTAATTTTAGCCCTTCCAGTCTCTAAAAAACATTTATCCATCTGTGACTTCTGAGCAACTGATAGTTTATATTGAATTGCACATACCTTGATTGGCTCATCCAGCTCTGTTCACCCTACGGGCTCACTCTGCTCCCCTATCCTGCCCCCAATTCCTACCCACCCTACATACTCTGAATTTATAGGTAACCTCCTTTACTAAAACCATCCTTTCATCCACCCATTATCCAATAATTACATCCATCAGCGCCATCTACACATGCCCTTCAACTTCCCACAGCTCCAGCCCACCTACCAGTTCAATATTCACACCCATATCTCCTACTCACACCCAAATATAAATACCTCCTCTAACTCCACAACCTCACTCCCACTATATCTCATTACCCCAGTCTCATCTCCACTATACCCTCCTGGGATTAACCTCCCTATTCACCTGCCTCTCGATAGCCACCATCAGCACTTCTTATCTCTTCACAATCACTCACTGTATCCAGTCCAAATCCCCCACCCTAACGCACAACATTACTATCACCCCCACTCACACAAGCATATACCCCACCATATACACGCAAACCCCTATATATCATGCCCCTCCCATGTACCATTTCTATCCATCTAAAAAGCAACCAAGTCTACAATTTCACTACCTAATCATCCAATAACTAAAAACTATCACCTGTATAACTACCCAGCTACTACTAGGAGGAGACATTCATCCCAACCCTGGGCCAGCACCCTCTGCTAATAAGCCATGCACCCATCACTATCCAACTAAGCACAAACCCACCGACTTACTGATACTAAATATGAATACCTGAAGTATCATGAATAAAATAGAAGATCTTCACGCTGCCATATCCTTATATAACCCTGATATTATTCTCATCACAGAGGCATGGCTTAAACCACATAGTAAAGATAATTCCATCACCCCACCTGCGTATGACATTCTCAGGGCAGACCGGCTACATACATAAAAGAGGCAGAGAGTTAGCTGTACTTCACAAAACCAGCCTACAACTCCAACTCCACCAAAAAGATTCCTCCAACTTCAACAATGCAGAGACTCTATTTGCAAAGCTCTCCTTTAAACAACATAAGCACCTAAACCTACTGGGTATCTATAAACCCCCCGGTGAAAGCCTAACCACCTTAGAATACATGCTTCACTGGGCCTCATACTCCCTTCCTTAAGAAATTATCATGCTAGGTGATATAAGCATTGACCAGAACTCCATCTATTCTCCCACCCAATACATTAAATTATATAACTTCAGCCAACTTACAGATACTTCCACACGAATTGATAAGGCCACAAAAAGAGAATCTATACTTGATTGGATTCTCAAAAATCAACCAAATACTACCCATCAATGTAGCCCCCTACCAAACTCTCTGAGTGACCACAGCCTCAATTTTATCCTTAGGCAAAAACTTAAAATAATTAACTCTCCCTCCCTTCTGCAAACCCGCTCTAACAAAAATTTTCCAACTGGTTTCCCATCAAAACCCTTTCATTAGACAAAGCTGTTGATTACTTCATCTCCACATTCCTAAATATCCTCAAACAACTAGCCCGCTTAAAAAGGATACATAGCAACCCCACCCCTTGGCTCCAGAAAGCCACAAAAGCCAGAGAGCTAGGGATAAAGCCTGGAAAATCTGGTACCACACCAGATAATCCACAGCTTGGCAAACCTTTCACGAGCTCAAAAACAAAGCAAAAAAAATCAGGTTAAGCTCAATAAACAAAATTACTGTATCAATCAACAAAACAAATACAGTACCAAACTGCAAAAATTCTGGACAACAATAAATAACATCCTAAGAACCACCAATCACGCACCCAATATAACATTACAGACCTGGACATAGCCTCCAGCTTTAATAACTATTTCACCTCCTCAATACTCAAATTCTTAAGCAGCATCACTTCCTGCAACACCCCACAACCACCACAGGCCCATATCAATGCCATACATTTCACACTTAAGTCTGTCCCTACCTCTACTATCCAAAAACTCCTAGCCAAACTTAAAGCAACCACCCTTGCAGCTGATAACCTTACTGCCAAATACCTCCAAATTGCATCCACAGCTATAGCCTATCCCATTTCCTTTCTAATAAATAGATCCATTACCAAGCACACCGTTCCACTCTTGTGGAAAACCTTATATATCATATCACTCCACAAAGGTGGCCCCTCCCCAGACCTTTCCAACTATCGACCAACTGCATTTCTCTCACCCCTCTCTAAGATCCTAGAAAGACGCATTTATCACCAGTTCCTCTCCTATCTCCTCACCAACAGCCTTCTCTCCTCAATCCAACACAGATTTCGCCCATCCCACAGCACCACCATTGCCCTTCTCAAATTCAATAATACTATAAACACCCACAGGAATCTAGGCAAATTTGTCTCAGCTACCTTCTTAGATTTATCCAAAGCATTCAACACAGTCTCACATAATAAAATACTGTCTTGTCTCTCTGACCTCACCCTTAAACAACCCCACCCTCCTCTGGTTTAAAAGCTATTTGGATAACTGTCAACAATCTGTCAAATGGCATAACTCTCTATCCCCCCTCCCCACTCCCAACCACCTTATGTGTGCCACAAGGATCAGTCCTAGGACCCCTTCGTTTTAATATCTTCACAAACCAACTCCACTCAGCTACCTCTAAAGTCGACATAGTCCAATACACTGATGACACAACTCTCATATGCTCTGCACCCAACATCCAACTTCTCCAACAAAAAGCCCAAGAAGCCTTCTCTGAAATAGAGAACTGGCTTAACAACTCACAACTCATACTAAATCCCAAGAAAACACAACTAATGCTATTCCACTCCACTAAAACGAGCAGCCTTACCTTCTCTATACTCTCCACCAGTAAAACCCAAATCACCCCTGTCACTGAGGCTAAACTCCTAGGAGTTACCATTGACCAGCAACTCAAATTCACAAAGCACATATGAACAACCATCACTAAAGTCCACAAAAAGCTAGTTCCCCCTATCGCTGTAAAAGTTATCTAACCACCGAATCTCGGATTGCAATAGCCAGGACCCACCTCCTATCTACTCTGCTTTATGCATCCCCAATTCTAACTAATCTTTACAAAACTGACCTTAATAAACTTTCCATCTGTTACAACAAAATTGCTAGATTTGCTACCAATGCCAAATCATGATACCACCACTGCCCTTCCATACAAGCCTTGCACTGGCTTGAATTTCCGAACAAATTAAGGTACCATCAACTCAGCCTAGCTCATCTAATTCTGTACTATCTTGAGAAACCCCCCAACCTGACTGGCATGCTGAACTTCTATAATTCAAATAGATAACTTTGGTCCTCCAACAAAGCCTTAATCGAAACCATCACATGCAAAAACAACTCCAGGAATCATTATTTACCCATGAAATAGCAAAAATATGGAACAACCTTAGCCCTGACCTCACACTACAAAACTTCACACCCTCCTTCAAAAGCCTACGTAAAACATACTTCTTCACCAACCATCTATGCAACTGTAATTTGCCCCCTGAAGCCTCGTCCACTTACTATTTCTATACCCCATCTGTCCTGGACAACACAAAAAACACCATCTTACTATACCTGTTCATGTGTGAGCAATAACTTATATATGAGTGTATGAACATGTGTGTTTGTGTGTGTGTGTGTGTGTGTGTGTGTGTGTGTGTGTGTGTGTGTGTGTGTGTGTGTGTGTGTATGCATGTGCATATGCATATGTATATATATATATATATATATATATATATATATATATATATATATATATTTATATGTGTGTGTGTGTATGTGTATGTATGTATATATGGGTAAGTATGTGTATGCATATATATGTATGTATTCTCTTACATGTATATTTGCTTGAATGTATATATGGAAAACATAAACATTTATATACTTTTATTCAATTGTGAAATATCTTGCAATGCCCTACCAGGTTCTTATCTACTCGCATTGTACATTTTGTACACTTGCATTTTCAACCAAAAAGGGGAATATCCTCTTATTGTATACTAACGGCTGTAAAGTTTGCATGCTGTAATGTTTCTTTTGTAAATTTTTCTTCTCTCTGTAAACTTATGGAGTTTTTCTCCCCAGGACTCTGCTGAAAATGGACACTTGTTGTCCAGTCGGACTATCCTGGCAAACAAATGTTAAATAAAAATAAAAAAATAAATAAAATTTACTTTTACAGGAAGAAGTAACCTGGAAAGTTCTTAAAATTTTCAGAATACCCACAGCATCAAAAAAGTACTCATTACTCTAATTAAGCTGCTTAAAGCTGGTCTTCATGACAAGAGTTTACAAATGAACAGTTTATCAGCTACAGTTCACACAAAAACATTAACAAGTGAACCCAAGCCACCTATGCATTATACATCAATCCCTCAAACCCTTCCAAACCAACAAACATATTTCAAAGTATGTTAACCACTAAAAACACTATTGTATTTAAAGAAATAACATTTAATGATTTAATAAGCACTGTTTGTATGAGATGTTTAACATAAAGTAGACTGTCATTTTTAAAGGCGATATAGCATATAAACTTGCATTAAAAGAATGAGAGTTATGTATGATCCAGGTTTAACTTGTAAAAGCATGAATGTTATTGAGATTATTTGATATCCTTCCTATAATAACTTTTATTTAAGTAAAAAGCTATATACTTTTTTACTTTGTTTATAACATAGCATGTCTCTCCTGGGTGCTATTGCATGTCATGTATACTATCAGTAGCATACTACCAGACCATTTTAAGAACCCAGAATGCAGCTTAACATTCCTCTTTAATGTAATTTGTTACATCTATGCCAAAGTATCAGAAAGTGTGCCACCTAAGTTTCATCAAAATAATGATTACATTTTAATAAAATGACAAGTTTAACCTTTTAAACTTTAAATGGAAATAAGTGAATTTAATTTCATATATACCTAAAAGAATCAATCCCTAACATTTTAAAAAGGGAATGAATAACCATTTGAAGTAGGGAAGGAAATAAATCAATGATTTACCTATTCACATTCATAAGTATTTAAGCACTTCTTGAAATTAATAAGAATTAATAACCATGAAATTAATTGATTTTCATTTGTCCTTCAGTTTTTTACAGTTTTTGTCTTTTATTAACCAACCATCTCTTGCTGTATTTCTCTTTAAAGAAGCTGATAGATTTCAGTCCATTTCTTCTGTTTTTTTGGGTTTTTTTCCCCTGGGATTTTATTTTTCTTTATAAAGTCCATTGTATCTTCCAAGGTCTTAAAAATCTTCTTTCTTTCTGGGAGGTGAATCCTTATTTTTGCTGGAAACAGGACGTGTGCTTTAATATTTTTTTCTTTAAACATTTAACAAGTGATACACACTCTTTTGTCTTTGACATCCTAATGTTGAATAGTCCTTGTCAAATTTTAAAGTATGTTCTTTAATTTTAACTGGATAATTAGTCCAAGCAGCTTTTAAGACTAAATCCTTATCTTGACTAAAGAATAATCTTATAATTGCTAACACTGGTGAAGATGTTTTTTTTTTAAAGCGGGGTTGGAAAGTGATCTATATGCCCTTTTGATGGCAAAGGAAAAAGCTTCAGGTAGTTTCAAAGTTTTAGGCAGCCAGGTATTAAGTAATTGAATCATACTGTCTCCCTCTTCTTTTTCAGTAATCCCATAAATCCTGATGTTATTCCTTCTAAATCTGTCCTCTAAGTCTTTTATTGTTCATGAATAAGTTGTTTTATCTCAGAAGAAATCCGTTATTTTTATTTTCAAGTAATCTTCCATCAAAATCAGACATTGCCGCTTCTATACTCGAGATTTGTAATGATTGTTGTTTAAGGGATTCACTCATGTCAACTTACTTTGTACATTCATCTTTAAAATTGTCCATTTTGCTTACTAATTTATCTTTACAGATAACTCACTGATGTTACTTAGTACAGAATGTATGTCTTTTTTCATTGTACTGTCCTGTACACTGGGCTTAGAGTGGCTCATTCTGAGACAATTAGTTCTTTCTAGTTTCTTGACAGGAAAAAGCAATTAAGAATTTCAAACTTGTTATGTTTTATAGTAAATATTTCAGCAGATGTTCAACTATAAATCCATCAAGTTTTGAAATGTTCTTTTTGAGTTTTTAGTAAAACTCCTGTCAGATATGTTAAAATGAATCAGAGCTAAAAAAAAACAATGTTGTTAACTGCCCACCATATTGGGCACATCTCCCCATTCATAAGGATTTCTGTGGACAGTCTAAACCTAGAAAATAGCATCACTAGGTCTTTTATTATAACCTTTGCAATAGCTGTCTTTAGGAAACTACTTATGAGAACTTTGATACATAATTATTGATTGCAAGTTTGTACTGGTGACATTTACTTGACTTGGTGAGTCTATAAGGTTAATGGATATTCAGTCAAATAAGCCTGTGATTACAAGTGAAGGGAACAAAGCATTCTAAAAGCCTGGGTAAAGTGCTGTCCTTTGGCAGTTTGAGCAAACAGCACAGAAATGTTCTATTTCCTTCAAAACACCTGGCCAGTAAAACCTAATTAAAATCCTAACATTTGTTTTAACTGTGCCTGAATGCCCACCCAAAATATGTCTATGAGATTACTTCATTATGATAAAGTTGTGGATCTGATAAGACCTGAATATAGTGGCACTGTGTTTTCCTTGGACATTGATGTCATGTCCTTTCTTATAAGGTGAATGACATAGAATGATTTTCTAACTACCTTGACCACATGTTGGTCAAAGGCCAGATTACTCTTTACATATGTTCCCAGATCCCTGATGACTGGGTCAACTCTAGGGGTGTTTTATTGGTGAAATAGTTAGCCTGGGAGGCAGTTTCCCAAAGGGAACTATAGTGCATTTCTTATCATTGAGTTTTAATCAATGAATTTTTGAGATACTTCTAACTTTTCTCCTCCTGCTGCACAGCCTGAGTACTCTCTGCTATTTTAAAGCATATCTAAGTTACTACACAAATGTCAATGTCCTTCAGGGTGATAAGAGCTTGTAGAGAGTGGAGTTTCTTGTTTAGGCTCCCCACACTGATCAGTAACACTTTCATATTTCTTTGCTTGTTTTGTATGTTGGTAGATTTATCGGACTAACATTGCTTAAAACAGCACTATGGGGATGGGCAGTATCTTTGCCAATAAGTGAAACCCAAGAGAAGACAGATGTAGGCTACCCCAGGGAAACAGTGTGGTCTATCACTCATATCTTCTCAGACTAACAAATATTGGACTCCCTTTGAATGGCACCAAAATATAAGCCAACCATTGAAGTTATTTATATTTTGCCCATATTGTGACATCATCTTTGGAGACGGTAGAACATTGCTTAATTCTAGGATCATACCTGTCTGGGACACACAGTCTGAGAGCTCCATCATGTCTCTCTTCATATAATCCAGGGAAGTACACCTCAAGTCATTGACACCAGCACAAATTATGACAGACTCATCCTGGTACTTCTTCAAAGACTTGAGTGCATGCATGCTCAGCTGGATCCTGGTATCAGATAAGCAACTCATCATCACTCTTTCCTTGCTCAGCTGAGTAAGAGACACATCTGAATGTCTTTCAATGGAGTCACCTATAACAAGAATACAGGCTCAGTATCTGTGACTTTGGGACTCCTTGTACTATGTGAGAAGGTAAGTTTAACTTGTGCTTTGTGCCTGTATTATGTTTTGGAGGTCTTTAGAATCTCACCAAGTAATAGATTATGTGTATTTCACTGGTCTTGCAGAGGTGTTATGTGTGGTGTACTGCAGATGACTTTGATGTCTGAGTTTACTGCATGTCAGAATTTTGTCTTCAATTATATTATATATGTACATTTCTCAGACAGTATGAGACAACTTTTACACTGTCTCAAGATACCCATCTCAATCAGGCTGACTAGAGAAATTGTAGGGAAATGCTGGTCTATAATACCAACAGGAATGACTCTGGGGGCACGGGTATCTATAACTGTTTGGATTTTGGTTATAGGCTGATGTTTGGATGTACTTCCTAATGATTATTTACAGTTCAATACAAAGCAACTAGCATGGGAAACTTCTGCCTCTAACAAGAACCAATACACTAATTATAATACAAAAAGTCACTAATTTAATACTAAAATCAGTGCAATCAGTGTCAGTACACTTAATGTTAAGCTATTTTATCAAAGGTTGTTAGTTTAAGGGGAAAGATTTTGCAAAATGATATTTATGGGCTTATTGTCAACATCCGATAAACAGGGAGAGGGAGGAGATTAAGTTGTCAAATTATCATAAAGGGTAGACAACAACAGATGCACTAAGTTTAAAAACACAACTAAAACAAGGTAGATGGGAGGGAAACACAATTAGATCCTTAGCTCTGAGTTGTATGGCCTGGGACAGCCTTAATGTAAATTACTAGCCCTGAACTAGCCTGACATACATTCACCACATAAAAATTAAACCTGTGTTTTCTACCAACAGTTGGACCACTTAAACAGCAAAACACAGTGCAACTACGTACTAGAATTAATAATATAGACTTAAATCCCTTAGCTAAATATGATACAGATTGTTAAAATGAATTTAAAATCAGATCAAGAAATGAAAGTACTCATTTTTCTTTATCCATTTCTTTCTTTTTAAATATTTTTATGAATTGTAACATACAAACAATATTTACAAAGAGAGAAAGGATATAAAGTATACAATCATTAATCCATCAAATCAGAACTTACTATAAATCATTAACACAATCAAACGTGTAATTTACATGGTATAAATAATGCTTCCAATTTACTCCAGCAGGAATGAACTGTAGAATGATATAATTATGCAATCTTACTACTTCTTTTTTCATTTTTACATAACATTGTAGCAGTAACAAAATATTTGTCAAATAAAAGGTGTTCTTTTGATTTCCATTTTCTTTCTCTACTTATGATATAAAAGACAAGGCTAAAATTTGGACATACAGAGCAAAACATTTAAGAAAATGTGCCTATTTTATTAGTGACAACTGTTTCAAGCAACAGCTGTAACACATAAAAGTCACTTATGTTTTCAACTAATACTGCATTTGTTGTTACTAATCAAGAACAACTGTCAGTTGCTTTATTGCAATGTTTATTTTTTCAAATTTATAGTGAACTTTTTACAAAACCAGTAGCTTAGACTTGTGACTATAATATTTAAATAATTAGAAACAAATCATCATAGCTGACTCTCCAAATCAAATTATACATACCCCCGGATTCAGCAAGCAGCCATGCAGAGACTGTTCCTGTGCAGTACGGCAGCGCGCCATGCATATGTATGAAGGCACAGTGCCATGCTGCAAAAATGGACACAATTCTGTGTAAGAGTGCAGGGGGTGTGTCTGAGAGCAGAGGTCTCACAATACACATGCCCCCTGCACTCCAGAATTTAGCAATTTAAAATGAGCGAGATTGCTCATAACACCCCCAACCCGTCAGGGTAAGAAATCTGGGCAAAGCCATAAAGGACAATCATCCCTACCAAGCCATAAAGTTGATAGAATAACAGGTGTAGCATAAGCACATAGCTCACACCTCCCAACCAGTCAGAGTAAGGAATCTGGACAAAGCCATAAGGGACAATTATCCCTGCAAAGTCAGAAAGTTGGTAGAATAATAGGTTCAGCATTAGCATGGATAATCTGAAGGGTACAAATAAAATAAACACAACAAATAAATATATATATTTTTTTACATATGGAATAAAGTTTAAGCATAGCTGCGTGGGTGTGCCCGTTGCTTAGCTACGCTTAGCCTGGCTGAAATGGCACGATAAGTTAAAAAGCAATATTCATCTGGCATAAACATAAGTGCAATAGTGTAGCAGTTAGAGTGCATGCATTGCATGTAGTCATTCATGGTTCGAGCCTCACCAAAACCATTTCCATTTTGTATGTGTAAACATTACAATTTTAATTTTTTTGTATATTTATGTAAGAAGTAACTTATTTTTCTCAACCAGAGTAGTGTATTAGGCCCAGATGTGAGGTGCCAGTGTAATAAAGTAGTGAAACCCCCCCATATAAACACAAGTGTCCCATACAGTATAGTCATACAAGAATAAATTAATCACAGCACATTGGGTGATGTCAGGGAAGGTAAATAAATCTATATTATGTAATGAATGATGAATCAATCCTATACAGGTGGTTGACCAATATAATAAAACATAAACAATGCTAAGCATTGCACAGCTATGCTGACTGGGTATAAGCACTGTGGTCATATGAATACTAAGCAATGAATAGTCCAGCTAAATGGATTTACCCATTGGTAAGCAATGCTGAACCTGCCCCTTTAAGCACTGCTAACCTTAGCTAAGCAGGTATGGCCATAGCTTAGCTTAGCTCAGCATTTCCTAAGCCATCCAATCATGGCAAAGGGTGGGAGATCGGCCATATTTAAACCTCACAGGTGGGAATACAGCTCATAACTGTTTGTAGCTCTCCACTGTAGGCAGTATGGCAAATGTTGGAGAGGACATGCGCTTTTGGCTGCAGCATTGGGGCATACAGGAATCCAAGGTCATGGAAGGACTCCTGGTAAACAACATGACATGAGATTGCTGCAGGACCAGTACCAGGGCTCCCAATATAAAGTGGAAGCCTGGGAAAGTCTCACCCATGATCTCAACAGTCCCACTGGTATCCTTCGGACTGGTGAGTAGGTCTGGCACCACTATGCTGACTTGAAACAGAGGAAGAGGGAGCTCTTGGAAAAGTGGGTCCAAGAAGCAAGAAAGAGGGGAGATGTCCCAGCAGTGTGTAAGTATTCATAGCAATAACTGTTTACCAAAGTCCAGCCTGTGTATTTGATGGATAGGTATGCATAAATGTTTCTCTAATTTTATTACAGCTGCAGCTAAGTGGGCTGTGAAACAGGAAGCCCATGCCAGCAGGTTGCTAAGGCTGTGTTGCGAGGCTGGTGAGTAACAATCCTGCTTGTAGTAATCATACCAAATAAATATAAAGAAGTAAAATGTCACCTGGCAGCATAAAAAATGTGTATGCTTTCTACTGACTAAATCAGACAATATGACAGTAATAGTCCTATATAGGTCATATTTAAATAAAAGTGTAACTGCCTGGCAATAAAGTTCTAAATCCTGGACTGGTTGTGTTTATTCTGGTATTGTATAGCCTCACATGTTGCATTCACCAAGATCTGATATCTGAATAGTACTGTTGTATCAACCACTGTTTCCTACACTGTGCTACATAAAAAATATATCTAGGAATGTCTGTATAAGAATGTTGTACTTACAAGGTCAGATTGTACGACCATGAGAGACTTAGACAGAAAACACTGAAGGAAGAACCTGCCGATTCTAAATAGCTCATTCTGATAAAACACAAATTATTGTACTTTTAGCAGACACAGCCATGGTTTGAATCCTGGGAGTGATAGCAAGCTGCATGCATAATACTTTTAACTAGGAATCTGGGAATATGTGTAGAAACAGTCATGTAGTGTTAACAAACATTCCCCCCACAGGTCTACCAGGTAAGAGAAGTAGAATGTAGCTATAAGACAGTTGATTTATATGCTGTGTACAAATATGCCAGTGTCCAAACCAATGCCATAGGGTATTGTAATAATACTTGCAGTGTAATGATTAGAGCAATGATTATTAAAGTCGTGAGTACTGCAAGGATATACAAGTTGTTAATTGACATCTCACCCCACCATATCTGCAACAATAATCTAAACACACAAATCAATGGGTATGTTTTATACCAAACCAACTGTTGAGAAATATGTCTTATGGTTCAACAAATACTGAAATGTGTTTCTATTAATGTTCCATGCTGAAATACTATCATTGGTGGTCTGTTGCTATCAGTGAAACCTGCATGCCATTGTAATGGCCACTGTGGTTCCATATATGCATGTGTTCTGTCTGCTATGCAGCTGTTTCAAATCTGTTGTTTTTGGGTTAATGGGAATATCTATACATGCTGTTATAACTAATCCTGGAGTGTGTTGACTATTACTAACCCACATATATTCTAAAACTGTAACACCATAGCACATTTGGGAAGGCCAGTCTCAGCAGACCCACCTCTCCCACCACATCTCGCCATGGCACCGGGCATCAGCACATCTGGGACCCACCCTTGGACCTCCTTGTCTGCTGGTCCTGCACCACCTTCGGGTGGAACCGCCTCAGGGGATGGGGCTCATCCCCTCCCCGGGAGTGGGTGCAGACAGGATACTGTCACCCGAAGCCAGGTCCAGGGTTTGGTGCCTAGCGAGCTCCAAAAGGAGTTTGGAGATCTGCTAGGCCAGCTTGAGGCCACGTGGTGCAATTAGAGGGTCAGCCTGCCCCTCCTGCTCAGCTCCCAGCACAGCCACCTTCGGGGCCATGAAGGTGTAGTGGTGACTGCCCATGGGTGGGGATCTCAGTCCCACTGTTTCCATTTGGGGGTTCATGGGCTTCTGATTTCCAAACACCCCTCCCCGTCCAAGGTGTTTACCCCCACATGTGTCATATACCACCCTTGTATGCTGTCTTGTCTGCCTTGTCTGCCTTGTCTGTCTTCCTACCCAACCTACCTCACAGAATATACCTACTATCCTTCCCCAACATTCCACTCTCACCTTAAAAAAATGGGCAATCTGTTCCCCCCAAAAATGTTGCCCTATACATAGCTGTCTATTTCACACATATGTCCACTGGACACATGTAACCTGGTCTAATTGGCTTCACAACACATTATTGTTGTCCTCACCCCTCTCTCAGGGGTTTGAGTGTCCAAATCTACCTCCAAATTCAGTATATATGCACGGCTGTTGCTGTAGAAGAAATGGACAGCTATGGACATTCCCTACACCCATCCTGCAAATTCCTAGCTACTTTACCTATGGTCTTTTCCTCTGCATGTCCCTTTTTCACTACTTTCCTATCACCCCTTTTTTCCTTTCTTTTAAAGAAATTAGCACAGGGGTAAGCAGGAGTAAACTTTTTTAAGCAGTAGTAAGTGGTATTAATCCTGTTTGCATGGCGGTATGAAATGCCTACACAGATTAAGCACTTTTAAGGCTGTCTGTAAGCATATTTAACTGGAAGTTAGCATTGCTTACTGCCACGCAAACCTGCTTACAACTTCTTAAAAGTTCCTTAATCACTCTGTATCTAACAGCCCTTGTTCTGCCCAACAACAAAATAATCAGCCCTTGCAAGTCTTGAACCAAGAACCCTGGACACCATAGCCACAGTAACTTATCACTAAGCCATCAGAGCTGTTTATATGTTTGATGTTTTCTGAAACATATTATTCAGCACAGTAATTCAACAGTAGGGAAAATGTATTCATATATGTATTTATATATATATATATATATATATATATATATATATATATATTTATATATATATATCTATACATGGTTCCACTTGAAACCGTCAAATTACCACATCATCGAACCTTAAAAAAATCAAGACCAGAACTTCGCAAACTGAGATCGAAAACTCACATCATCGAGACACGTAACATCGAAAACACATTCCCTACATGTTAAGTGTGCAAACATGCCTACATAAAACAATCCAAGTATAGTCGAGTAACAAAGCAAAGTTAAACAAACAGAAAAAAACAGTCAATGCAACAGTCACAAAGTACTTTTGTAAAACAGTCATGTCTTTCTGGAAAATACTATGCTTTTTCTTTTTCAGAAATCAAAAAGTATAAAGCAAAACAACAAAAAAGCAGAATAAAAAACATAGTTAGTTCGTGAACTTTGTGACTTTTATGTGACTGTTTACACCAGCCAGGACCACTTCAACAATCCAAGTATCAAAACATATTCGATGTTATGTGTCTCAATGATGTCAGTTTTCGATGATCTCAGTTTGCGATGTTCTGGTCTTGATGTTTTAAGGGTTGATGATGTGGTAATTCGACGGTTTCAAGTGGAACAATATACATATATCTGTATATATATATCTATATATATATATATATATACATATATCTGTATATATATATACATACATACACACACACACACACACACACACACACACACACACATATATAAATATATAGATAGATGTATTGATAGATAGATAGACAAATAGATATATGCATATATATATATATATATATATATATATATATATATATATATATATATATATATTTATATGTGTGCGTCTGTGTGTGTGTGTAGTGAATTCTGACATCGGATCCACCTCTCACTGCAAAACATCTGACCAAAGGCAGTGTAAATGGGGGTGAAGGGGCCCAAACTAGGGACCTCTTGTAATTATTGCCTTTATCCCTTTCTCCACAGCTGAACTGTTCTTCCTTGCAACAAAATAACCAGCCCTTGAAATTCTTGAACCCAGGACCCTGCACACCATAGCCATATGTTAGCACTAAGCCATCTGACCGATAAGATGTTGGAATGATTTCTCTAGCATATCATGCAGAACAGCCAGTCTACCATAGGGAATGTACAATGTGGAAGCACTAAACATTCTAATGATATGCACATACACACACACACACACACACACACACACACACACACACGCAGATATATATATATATATATATATATATATATATATATATATATATATATATATATATATATATATATATATATATATATATATATATATATATATATATATATATGTAAAACGAGAGTATATATAGAGGGTGCACAGAATATCAAACAGCCATTATTCCTACAGTTGCCACCTTTTGAAATGGCTAGTGTCTGATTCTTTCCTACAAATAAGAATTATTGCATGAAAACATATAGCCACACACGGTGCAAAGGACATGACACCACACATTTTGCATACATATAAATGTTTATTTGTGTACTATTTCAGTTGTTTATGCAATTTCCTATAGCATTTAAGTGTTTGAAATATGTAATAACTGATTAATGCAACTCTCAAACAAAACATATGATACAGTAATCTCCAAAAAAATAACATATTTTTCTTTCTAGGCTAAAGCCTTCAAGTAGCACAACAGTAAAAAACACGCTTGCCTTGAAGACAAGAATCAATCAACACTTAATTACAGATGTCATTCAACAGCCTCCAATTACACTCTGTAGTCAACCCCTAGGGGGAAAAGTATCAATTGTCACAATGTAAATGTATCCATTACATAAAAACTCTTAACCTAAAATGGTACTTTCACACTGACAAACAGAACTGTGTGCAAAACAGTAAGCTCTAGCCCAACACTGCTCCCATGGTGAAATGTATGAAAATGTACAGCCATATACCTTTATGTTTCTTATTACTGATATTCCTCACATGTTGTAACAGCCTAGGTTAAAAATATTTAATACCCCTCCCCCATAATATGTCTTTCAAGGGCATATAATAGTGTTCTCTATACATTGACCTCTTGACTGTAGAGGGTCACACATGTTGTCCAGCTGTAGCCCTCATATATATGGGCCCTACCGCACAACTTGTGTGGGAGTCCACAATATCACTGGAATGATAGCAGGGATATCAGCACTAAATAATAATAGACCACACCTGTCAACCTCTTACTGCATTATATCTGGACAAAGCCTGCTATATAAGAGGAGGACAGAGGATGAAACACAGGGCCATATTTGAAATATTGCTGTTATACACTGTGAATGTTACTGGTGTTACTGTATTTGTTGCACCATACCCTTACTGAGGAATATGAAGTCAGAAACACAAATGGATGTTGCCATTTACTGATAGCATTCAACAGAGAGAATGACACTGATTTGTCAAGGACAAGACCTGTGTGGGAAACAGACAAAACATAACAGCCAGTCCTCTGGCCATCATGTGGATAGCCCCACAGTTGGGAGCTATGCAGACAGACTGTGTTCTATGCAAAACTAGCATGTACACATAAACCCTGTAAAACTAGCAGTATTCAATGCATATAACAGCAATACTCACACACTTTCCCTAGGTTTGGAACCTTATACAAACATGTAGTTGGCCTGTGTCCATGAGTCTTGTAAGAGGTATTTCTACCTGCTGTCTGTAACACTGCTTCCCTCACACATGAAGGATATCTTCCATACAGGCAAGGTAAAGGGACAACACCCACATGATGTAGTTATTTATAGTAGTGGGTTGCTATGACATTGGCTATTGGAAGAACTACACAACTGCCTGCATGCAATTTGCAAGTGGGAACCAGCAATCAGTGCAGAGGCCATCACCTGAACATGAGCATCACCTACAAAAGCCATGCTTCAACCTATTCAAACCAGCTCGATCCCAGTAGTGGAGAGAGAGAGAGAGAGAGAGAGAGAGAGAGAGAGAGACAAAAATTTAGAAACAACATAAACAAAACTTAAAAAAAAAATAAGAAACAAGAAGACAACTTGTACAGAGAAGGAACCTAAAAATAAACCAGGTATGTGAAACATGTAAGCATGTAATTGAATTTGGTTTGTAATAATGGGATAGATGATTATGAAAGATGTATATGTGCCATCAGTTCTTGCTGTAATAATGTCCTGCTTAACAAATGCTATGGACATAGCATCTGGCTCTGTCTGCAGTGGGCCTTACCTGTCAACTGTGCACTTCACAAACTGTCAATATTTGGTCATCATAGTGTTTGTTCTGTTCCTCCAAACATCTATATTAGTCTGGCAAATATCTGGAGATGGAAGTAATGAAGTAATTACAGACACATGAGTGTCAGACCCCACCACCTTCAGAACAGTCATGGTAATGTGAAATGTATCATGTTACAAACTTCATAGATTTGTAATAGGCACATATATGATCTGTCCCCATATACCCCCCCAATGTTAGGCTTTGTCCACATGTAATGCTTTAAGAGGTGGCTAGGTTGGGTCATAGCTGAGGAACCTGACACACCCTGGGAAAGAACAGCTCACATTTGGCAACCACTGGAGTGTCTGTCAAACAGTTGTTTCTGTGCCACTGCTAGGCATTAATGGGATGTTGCCCATATCCATATGTTACCTGTGAATATGAGTATTATACATGTTTGTATTGTAAATCCAGTATACCTATATAGGGCATGAGCATAGTAAAGCACTGTTGCAGATGTGTGTGTTAAACTGGATGTGATATATTGAATTAATAACATTCAACTGTACAGTGTTCTGCTGGACAATGTTCACAGTTGTGACAGATATCTGTAGTTACTTACATATATACTTGTGTTATGGCAGCTATATTAATAGTATATTAAAATTGATTTCCCTGTTTTGTCACCCAGTGATGAGGATCAATGCCCAGAAGTCCTGGTATAACAGGTTGAGACATATGATTGAGCTTCAAGACTGTAAATACAGTGTGCCATACTGACATAGAACACAAATGTATACCAGGTATTCTCTGAGCATGTGTATGTATGCGCATGCTCAGCTGAAAGGCACAGAAGTAATAACATGGGTCACAAGCAGTCCAGAAAATAGGATGTGCATGTTGCACATGTGTGTAATATCACTGTCACTGCATACAACAAAAATAAAATGGGTACTGCTACTGATTTTTACATTGCCATGACACTTATATGGGTAGTACAGTAGGCATGCTTATCAGGTAGTAATCAGAGATGTGTACAACTGTGTTATGACCCACTGTCCATGTCTACCACTAAGAGCTATATCAACACCCATATACACTGGATATCAAAGTGTACGCACCCCTGTTGGAATGCCAGGTCTATGTGGTGTATGCCAATAAGACCACAGAAAGTCATGTCAAAATGTTTCTCACCTCAAATGTGACCTATAACCTGTACAATTCTATTCAAAAAGAAACAAAGCTGTTTCATGCAAGGCGAGCAACCATTGCCAAGTGAAGATATGATATGAAGTTAGAGTACATACCAAGACAAATGGATGCTATAATCATCTCAGCAGGTGTTTACACAACATATCAGTGTAAGGATGTGCACACACATTCAACTAGCTTACTGTACTGAGTATTAATTCCTATATGTTTTCACAGGACAGGTTGTTATGTTCCCTATTGAACTGAGCAGGCTATAGGACACATCACAGGTGGGGATTGTGTTGACATGTGCTTTTGTGGGGTCATGTTCCAATTGCACAACTACCATGCATTGTAACAGGAGTGTGTATACTATACATCCACTGTAGCTATATGGAATCAGCAGTACCTGACCGGTACAACCAGCCTCCACCAATGATAGAGTAACCTCCTTGGTGGACCGCAGCAAGGCACAAAGCACATAATAGGTTGCTATAGTGGCTGTATGGGGACACACAGGTGCAGACCACAACTTGGAAGCAAGTGCACCTCTATCTGAGCAAGAATGTAGGTTCACAGGTGACTTCTTGTAAGGCTGACTATGACTAGATATCAGACATATCCAAACCACCAAGGCCAATTGCAACAATGTCTCCACATATGTACACAGTTTCAGAGGCAGTAACACAAGTCAGCCTGTACTGGGGGTAAAACACACCTAATACACACATGCCATGGATACAGGCAACCTGCATCAGACAAGATGAGGGGAACAGTGGCACCCTGTCCAGAACATTTGTACATGGGGATATGCACTTCAACCACACTCCTGCTCAAATCAATGGTGTGCATGTATATAATGCCGACTGATGGCAACAACAGCAAGTCTCCATGGGACATTAGAACATCACAGTTTGCCTCCTACATGAACTCAGGCATGTGCTCACAGCTTCATCACACATGACAGTCAAACATAGACTTATCACCATCCACACACCATCTACATGGAAGATGGCCACTGTCATCCCTCTACACAGAAATTAAAGGAGTATAGTGGATTATGCCATTAAATGTCCAACAGTGGGGGAACTGGACAGGTCAGGGCCAGGAGTGTAATGCAAGATGTCAAAGCCATGAGAGCTTACAGTGTTATGGTATAGTCTGGATTATTTGCAAGTAATATCCACTGTTGATGTGCACATGGACAACCATATGAGGTCCTGTGACCTTTTTTCCTGTTTATGTCTTCCAGGTACAATACCCCAGGAACATTTGCCAGCATTAATGAACCTTCAGAATGACACAATCATCCAATTCCTCATCCAGCATCATGGCATACTATTTGACCGCAGAGCTCAGGATCTGCAGGAGAAGACCACCCTGTGGAACAAGTTTGTCCACTGGGTAAATAATGTCGGCCTGCACAACTGAAATTACGAGCTGTCACGGGATCGGTGCACTGATCTAATCCACCATGCCCGTCAGCATGCTGTTGCAGTTAGGAGGGACCAGCTAGTCACAGGTGTGGGTCATGCCATCCAGGCTCCACTGACATATGTTGAGGATCTCCTTACCAGCCTTGGGGCACCTGCCTGCCAGACAAGCCAGCAGGCTGAAGATAGCATTGTGGTGGCATCCACATCCACAATGCTGTCTTCAGCCTGCTGTCTTCAGCCAGCAGGCTGAAGGCAGCATTGTGGAGGTGGATGCCACTCACACAATGGGCAAGGAGCATGCAGGTAAGGCCCCAGGGCACATTACTAGACCACTGTTGCTTATTCATTTTTATCTGAAAAGTATCATCTACATGCATATGTCAGATAAGATAGTCTGTTGCTGCAGTGTAGCAATGAACAGATGTACATAATCTCTAGCATTGTATGTTTGTACTGTTGATGTGCTGAAATTGCTGCTTCCACCCTGTACCAATGCCACAGGTATGGCTACTGACATTACTTCTCTCACACAACTATTTAGGTCCCTCTGGTATACAACTGGGGCAGCAGCCTCTAGCTGGTGAGTATGGAGTTGTTTTGTTCAGGTTTGCCAATACACCGGCCATGTTATGGCCATGCTATTTGCCATGCACACATTTAACACACCTACCCATAATGCATGCTGTACATGTTCACTTTTTGTTGGTGTTAACTGCACTGCATCACAGTGGTCACCATGGTGGCATATCTGAAGGGTATGTAAGATTCCTGCAGTATGCCTAAAAACCTGTCAGTGCAAGATGTGTGGACAGAGATGAATATAATGGTGGGACAAATGGCCTACAGTAGGGACATGTTTGAAACATTACCCTTATACAGTGACTACAACAATGTATATATCACTATTACAATGACAATTGTTCCTGATATGAACAACGGCAAACCACAATACCACATTTCACACCTTTTACAACCTGTAATGTGATCCTAGCATGAGCAATGAATGTGTAATATGGAATCCTATGTTAGGACAGCAAATATGGGGAATACAAACCTTACCAAATACTGGAAGCATATGTGTGCACACACTCCAAATAACATATTGTGGAAGCAGCTTGTGATATACTGACAGCATTCACTCTTCTTGCATACTCACCTGCCATCAAGTACAGGGCCTCAATATCACACCAAGTAATGGTCTGCTGTCCAAGACGTATGTCCATGACATTTGCCCTCACACCTGCAACAGAGGCAGCCATGGCTTACACACATCTTACAAACCATGAAATGGATCCCATATTCAAAAGGTAGCACTCAGAAGTGGGAAAAGTAGCCTTACCTCACCATTGCATATACCATGGCAAACAGTGCAGACAGTCATGTATGTGTGTATGAAGTATGGGGCAACATTGATGTAGAAAATAAACAGATGCCTATCCAAAACAGATAACAAAATATGTTGCAAACTGGTCATGGAGGCTGCCCAGAAAAATGCAGCAACACTGAGGGATTTGCAGTAATGTCTAGCAAGTACTGCCTGTGCAGTACCTGTGTCAACAATCATCTGCATTCTGCATAAGAGTGGCCTATGGGTTAGGGTAATTAGACGGAAGAGTTGTCCCACATGAAACATCATCCAGGGCTTGGTACAGGTAGCATAAGCATAATATCAAGTCTGTCAAAGGCATGTGTTGCAATGTGGAATGGTGTCATGAGACCAAGGCTCAAACCTACAGGCAGTATTTATAAAGATACATGTGGTGCACAAGCAACACTTCACTCCACTTCAGGGCCACCATACCCAAGTTTTAGCTTGCTGGTGCCAGTGTACACCTTTAGGCTTGCTGTTCATTAGCTGGAACTAGGCCAGTAGTCATACTGCTTGGAATTTGGAACACTGCAAAATAACACTCATGTAATAGTTGTCAAGCATCTACAGTAAGGCTGAGTTTGGGGAGTGGGTGTCAGCTTGAAACACAACAGTGAACTGAAGCATACATCCAAAGCTCACTAAGAATGGTTGCATCTGAACACAGTCAAGGTTATGAAATGTGCCAGACATAACCCAGACTCTATAGCAATAGTGAAGCCACTGTGTGACCACCAAGGGCTGTGCACATGAGCTGACCTTGCAATCTGACAGAGTTGGGAGATATTTGTAAGGCAGAGTGACCAAATAATGGCAAGGGAAGATGGGCCATACTAGTATACCCCTTCCAAGAATAGTGACTGCTGTAGTTCACTTAACAAGGGCTTCAACTAACCATTGTGTTAAGGGTGAGCACACTTATGCAACCCACATATTATATGCATCTTATTTAGCATCTGCATGACTAACACATTAGTTTAATACTGCATTGGATTGCACAGCACACACGTCACATATCAGGTGTGTGTAATGTTAACAAATGTAGTATTTTGGCCCCACTGCATATCATATAAGTGGCTGGCATGTCAACAAGGGTGTGTACACTCCTTATATCCACGTTAAGCTTTGAAGGTTGTTAGTGTAACCAGATTTTATTGCACATACATGCACTGCTGATGATGAAATCTGCAAATCAAAGGTCAGCCATTAATTAATAACAGCAGTCCTCATATCATCCCAGGTATGTATCAGACAAACACATAGGGTCTGGGAGCAACAGAGCAAACATAACTGAAACACATATACACATTCAGCAATGGTGTGTACACTTGTGAGGTATGGTGCACAGTGCATGCCAGTGTGCTGTATAGGTGCACAACAATACTGTGTATATGGGTGCAGTGTGTTCCAGAGGAAGGGGCATCACCTACTAACACAACTCATTCATCACAGAAATGTATAATGTTGGTAACAAGGACTGAGTATGACTGAAGTGCATGCTGATGAGTGCCATATGTCATGCATGTTGACTGTTGATAATGAGAGGTCTGTGTAATATCTTTGTGTCACCTCACCTGTAAGTGTGTGTGTGTGTGTGTGTGTGTGTGTGTGTGTGTGTGTGTGTGTGTGTGTGTGTGTGTGTGAGAGTGTGTGTAGAAGTAAATCAGTGAGTGTGTGTAGAAGTAAACCATAATGTACAGTTCTTAATTTACATTTCTTGTCTGCCCCTCACAGGTGGAGAGGTGGGTCAGGGCCCCTCCTGCAGGCAAACTGATGTTAATGTCCATACAGACTCTGACAATGATGATAGGCATGGTGAGGCACAGGCAGGGTTGTCAGGGGCTGAATCTGTGCCATTGGTTGACATCCCACTTTTATCCACCCTATCCCTGCACAGACTCACAATGCCCATACATACCCAATCACCAGTGGCCATAGATGAGGGACAGTTGGCAGGTGGTGGCATGGGACAGGAAAGTGTGGTGACTATGGCAATTGTATCTGTACACTGCAGCCATAGCCAGACGACTAGCAAGGTTCAACACAGGCTGATATACAGGGGTGCTCATAGGAGGGCTGCTGGCCATAATCCCCTTGCAGAAGTGCCACAGCAGGTGTCACAAGATGCATGTTGTGGGCCATCATAGAGGCACAGGCACATAATGAACATTACATCAGAGATAGTCTGATGATGCAGAGGTCTACTCTTCCTGCTGTACATGACTACATCCGTGATCTTGCAGGTGCCCACCTTTATTTTGCAGAGGTCATGGATAGACGGTTGGGTGAGATGGTGGGAATCCTCAACCATATGATGTCTGTGGTAGAGCATGTGGTGGGAGTAGGGTGTCAGCCAGATGGATGTAGATCAACAACACTAACAGGTGGAAGTCTACTTGGATGTGCAGCATCTCACATCTGCTCCCGTAGTGGCAGTACCAGCACCAGCACTGCAGGGGGGGTGCTGTCCACATCACAATGCAGCAGGCCATGTGCACATGGTCCTGGCCGGTCCCAACAGGGACGCGGATCTAGCAGACAATTGTCATTGTCAGGAGAGAGTACTATATTTGGGCTTTTGCTGGTAGCACCCGTGCAATCCCTGGCAGGCATAGTTCCCATGTCCATGGCTGGACAGAGTGAACTGTACACCCTGCCATGTACAATCTGCAGCTGTCCAACATACACATGTATAGGTCAGCCACATGGCAGAACTGTGTGCATACATATACACACACATCACCAACAAGCTAGGGCACCTCTATACCAACACACACCACGTCTGCACAGGCCATTTAATAAAGAACCCCCTAACCCACACACATGATGTCAACCAAGCAGCTCAAACAAACAAATCCAGGAAAAGAAACATTTGAAAAATGCAAAAGGAGAAAAATCACACTGGATGCAAAAAAGTTGAAGTTATCACTTTCGTTTACTCTAATACATAAACTTCCTCAGACAAATTAACAACGGAAATTAATGTTTATATAAAAATACAAATAATGACATCATTTCCTACACCAAAATAAAGTCTCAATAAAAGTCCTTCAATATACCAAAATAAAAGAATTACTTCCTTATATCAAAGGAACCTCCAGCAAGAACATATAAAACAAATGTAAATACATATTACAACCTACACAAAAATTACAAGCAAAAGTATCTATATGAATAAATATTACACACAAATAAGAATAAGAATAAATGTGAAAAACATTACAAGGAAAAATAATTTCCACTTAAAAATAAAAAAAAATATATGTATATATTATTGCATAAAATCTATCTAAGCAATGCCTTCAATTTTAACACACTCATAATAGAGATAATGTCATTAAGCCCTGGCAACACTGAAGCATTTAATTTGAGTTGCCATAAAAGCTCTTTTTCTTCAAGCTGTAAGGTAACCGGACCCCCCTCTATTACCTTCAGAAACCTTCTCAATAACTAAAAAACAAAATTAGTTATTGAGAATGTTTCTGAAAGTAAGTCAGTGTTGCCAGGGCTTAATGACACTATCTCTATTATGAGTGTGTTAAAATTGAAGGCATTGCTTAGATAGATTTTATGCAATAATACATATATATATTTTTTTTATTTTTAAGTGGAAATTATTTTTCCTTGTAATGTTTTTCACATTTATTCTTATTCTTATTTGTGTGTAATATTTATTCATATAGATACTTTTTCTTGTAATTTTTGTGTAATATGTACATTTGTTTTATATGTTCTTGCTGGAGGTTCCTTTGATATAAGGAAATAATTCTTTTATTTTGATATATTGAAGGACTTTTATCGAGACTTTATTTTGGTGTAGGAAGTTATGTCATTATTTGTATTTCTATATAAACATTAATTTCCGTTGTTAATTTGTCTGAGGAAGTTTATGTATTACAGTAAACAGAAGAGCTAACTTCAACTTTTTTGCATCCAGTGTGATTTTTCTCCTTTTGCATTTAACCAAGCAGCTCACCCTAGGCCTCTGACAAACCCACACCACACCCTGTGCATATGATGATAAATGTGCCACATCTCTGCCATCCATACCATCGATGCAGGGACATGCTTATATGATTCTGATGCACATGGTGACTGTACTAAGGTTTAGCAATGTAATGCTGCTTAACGTGCTGTCAGCTGGAATGTTTAATGGTTACACATCAGGGTGTGTAGCTGTCCTGCCATGATGCATTACAGCTGTTATTAACACTGACTGATTGTGGTCTCCATAATGAATTCAGTTTGTGTTGTAGGTGTCTATGTGTCAGCAGGATGTTGGTCTGCTGTCCTTTCCTACAAGGGGTGTGACTCTGTGGTGACACATTGACTGGGTCATATCCTGGGTACAGATGAACACAAGTAACAGGTCTGTATAACAGTTATTGCATGTGCCACATGGCTGATAGGTCTGAGGGTGTATAGAGGTGACTGCATGATGACTGATGTAAGCAGCTCTTCTACAGTGGACAATGGTAAATGTACTGGGTGGCACACACCAAATGTTTGTGAATAACACACACACAGAGGCTTTTGTGTTGATGCAATACACAACAAATACTGTTCACATGGATGTACTTCATTTCGCAGAGAACTCATTTTGGCCTATGTAATTCCACCAAGACCAAATTGCTAAAACATCACATCAGTAAATAATCAGTCCGCCAGTTTAATGTCAGTGAAAATGGTACAGGCAGGGTATATGTCCTCTTCCCCTATGTAGTGCAATCCTGGAGTTGGTAAACATAGGTGTTCTAGTGTGGGGGGCACACCCCCCCCCCATTATGGAGGGTGTGGGTGGCATAGAATCACACATAGTGTGAGTAACAACTACTTAACCTCTTAACATAAACTGTACAGTATAACAGCACACTAAGCAGAGGGATACGCACAACAATAACCCCAATGTGGGTGGCTATGACCACAACAACCACACTCAACTATATATACCAACTCCAGTATTGCTGTACAGCTGTACAGTGGGGAAGAGGGCACTTACACATCCACTACTAGTTTTGATAGAATGAATTTCCACAAGATGATTGCTTTGCAGTGTTACCTTTTGCCAGTTAGTTCTCGGACAAATGATCTCCTGGGAAAAATATATATATTTTCTGCAAACTGAAGTAGATCCCTTCACACACACACACACACACACACACACACACACACACACACACACACACACACACACACACACACACTTACCTGGCAACACTGAAAGTAGAACCGTTACCTAGGTACTTATTGCTACTAATGTGTTTGGCCTTAATTCCAGACACCACAGAGTTTGTAGGGTGAGGTGTGTCCCGAGCATTCTGTAAAGTGAAGAACATCAACAGACCTTGTACAGTATGGTATTGGGGGATGTACTGGGTGTTAATGAACAATACATAGTATGGCATACTGTCATATGCACATTGACAAACACATACAGTCATAGACACATTTGACAGACCTGGGTTTACCAGTGCTAACGTCCTTGTCAGTAAGTCCATACTGTTACAGAGTTTTTGCACACAGCACATGCATCATTGGACTGGATAGTGTCATCAGTTACCTTTATGGTTGATGGTGACAGCGGTCCTCATACAGTAGACCTTGGGACATGTACTGGGGGTACCATGGTGTAAGACAGTATACCCAGCACCCACACCCCACATTGGATATTGCACTCACTGAAACCCATGATAATGCTCTGATATACCCACAATCACACATTGACCAGGATTGCAATACAAACCCTTGTCTATCTAATTTGTGCTACTACAGGGATATGCATTTATTGCACATGCCACAGGGATAGTAGGGTGAGGGTTTTGCCATGGCTTTCCTAATGTGAGCAACATCACCATCCCTTATAATGTACAGCAAGGTTTAGTGTATTTGGAGAATGAGGCCGCAGTATGCTGCCTCCTACAAATATGCACAGTCACAAACAATTGCACACACATACACACACACACACACACACACACACACACACACACACACACACACACACACACACACACACACACACACACACATACTCATATTTACCAGGACTCAGAGGGTAACCCATGCCTGTCTACCCATTTGTAGAACAGTGTTATGCTGATACTGCAAGCTCCAGGTAGCCAATAGGGTGAAGAGTGTGACAAGGTATACTTAATGTGAATTACAGCAGCAGCCCTTTCTAAGTATAGCAATCGGGGGTGTAGTGGGAGAGAAGGCCCTCAGAGTATTTTCAACTACAAGTTTACAAACACACAGACATTGTTATACTCAGTAATGTACACAGACACATTTGTCAGTACTGAGGTCCATAGGTGCAGGTGTTCCTAGGTTTGTACCAGGCTAATATCTGTGGAGTGATGAGAAGAGTAGGGCATGTGCCTATACTGGTATCATGCCACATGACATTTGTCAGCAGGCCATCTATCAACTGATGCCACTTGAGTGATCCCCAGGGTGACAGTTAAATTCAATATCCAATCATCTGGTTTTCTCTTGAAGAGGGCCAGTGAGGTGCTCCAATTGACATGTATGCAACATATATTGCATAACATGGCCAGTGTCTGGGTTAGGGACCTGCACCCAAATATGTTCTGTTGACTGCAGTAGTCTGGTTGAGGTATCCATGGCATGTGGTGCATACAGAGTGGAGTTTCATAGCTGTGGCATTCATAACACAGCTGGTCAGACATGTTAGTGTCAGTCAATCAAAGATTGCCTGTAAGCAGCCAAGATGAATAACTGACATCTGCATATCTGTACAGAGGACAGACAGAAATTAGCTAGCCAACAGATTATGTATTAGGATGAATGTTTTGACAGATAGACATCTGAAACTGATAGGTATGCCATTACCACATGACAGCAATCCTCAATGACATGTCTTAAAAACATAGTAGTCTACAGTTTAATATCAACATATCAGATCAATATCCAATAAGAGACACTTAAAACATACAGCTCAAACACTAAGAACACGACAGTTAGTACTCAGAGTCCAGCTTTGCATGCAGGGGTGTATGGTTCCAGTACTACAATCTTCAATCTACTTTTACTTGGAAAAGCACTGTTAAAAGTAGTAACATAGTGATACAATACAGGCAAGTGTGACTGCATATAACCAGGGATACTACCAAGTATGAAACACATACAAAAAGAAAAGATTGTGGTACTATCTATGTATACTCAGGTGTCCCATACAGTATACCCACACTCCTTGGTACTGTAAAGACAGCACATAGAAGCATGTCATGTACATGGAATTAAATACACTTATTAAAGATGTAATTACCCTGCTATTTTATCAGACTGGAATGTGATCACTGGTTACCAGGGCTGAGCTATACTTAGCAGGTGTAAGCATTGCTTAAATGTAAATGCTAAACAGATTTGCGCACTGGTAAGCAAAGCCTACATGGTGTAAGCACGTATTCATTTAACCATATGTTAGCACTGCTTACCATCATGCAAACACATGCAAACCCACTCAAAACTGCCTTAACCACTTTGAATCCAACAGTCCTTGTTCTGCCTTACAACAACAATAACAGCCCTTGAACACAGGACCCCCTAGACTATAGTCACAGCACTTAACCACTATGCCATCTGAGCTGTGAAATCATCTGTTGCTTTTTTAAATATATCATTCACTGCACGTACTGAGTAGTGAACAACTGCTTTGACTACTACAATTGTTTACTATTTGTTAGTGAAAATAGTGTTGAATCAGTCATGTTTTTATATCTAAATATACACATATCAGATAAATATGGTGGAATACATCTGAGAAGGTATATACAACACTATTGTTTACGCATAAGGATATGGATATATATATATATATATATATATATATATATATATATATCAATATAACATATGCCCATAATATGTAGTGGAGTCATACCTCAGCACCATAACTCTCAATCTCTTATTGCAAGAGAACGTAGTGTAATTATTGCAGTTATAAATGTAGAATGTTGCTACAGTAAAAGGGGTTGTGTCAACAGACATGTTGTGAAGGAAGGCTCTTCTGAAACTGAAATGTATGCCATCAGTTACTGACAGACATCATAAAATCATCATAGTGAAGTACCACACAAATCACAGTAATGATCCTGTGGAATACAGCAGAAATATGAGCAATAAATGTTCAGTTTATCGTGAAGGGCCGATCTTGTCTCCTGAACCTGATTGGCTTCTTCGAATCAGTCTCCAGAGCTGTGGACAAGGGTAAGGTGGTCCACACAGCCTATCTGGATCTTGTCAAGGCCTTCAACACCATCTCCCATTCTGGAATCATAGATAAACTTACTAAGCTGGGCATTAATCCCTGCGTCACTCGATGGGTTGCCAACTGGCTTACTGACAGAACCCACATTGTAAAAGTAGCCGACTCCAAATCCAGCTCCAGACAAGTAAAATGTGGAGTACCTCAGGGTTCAGTCCTGGGACCGCTCTTGTTTGGTATCTACTTGTCTGAAGTACAGGCTAACACTAAGGGACTCTGGCTAACAAAGTATGCAGATGACTGCAAACTGGGAGCATTATTGAATCCTCAAATTATGTGGTTATTCTAAAAAGGGCCTTACAGAAACAGATGCTTGATGCAAGAGCCATGGGCTGAAGCTCAATGCCAAGAAATTTATAGTTAGCCCCTTTGGGAAAAAACATGCACACGTGAATTACCACATAGGTAGCAGTACACTAAACATCAAAAGTATGATAAGAGACTTAGGGACACAGGTGGACAGTGGTCTCACCTTTGATAACCACATCACAACAACAGTCAGGAAATCCTTCTGTGTGGTACACCTCATCACTAAAGGCTTTTCATCCAGAAAAAAGAAGGTCATTGTCCCACTGTACTCATCCCTCATTAGACCCATTATAGAATCCAATGCCCCGTTTGCTATGTACCTCTCAAGACATCTGCAACAACTGGAAAGGCCACAGAAATAACTCAATAAAAGAATCACAAACCTAAAGCAGATGCCTTATGCTGACCAGCTAAAAAAAAAACTACACCTATACTCTGTTGCATATCGTCTACTCAGAGGCAATCTCTGCTTAACATACAAGGCCATGTCAAACCCAGAGCTGTTGGACATGCTACACTTAAAGAAATCCCAATCCCTCGGAGACACATGCTCTAGGGATCTAAATCTTGTCATCACAATGAACAAAACATGCTGGAGGGATAGGTTCCTGACCCAGAGACTCCCCAGATTCTGGACTAGACTTCCCATATTTGTCAAGCAGAGTGCCTCTTTGGCTCTCTTCAAAAGGAATCTTGATGATTAGATGGGAGATATGAAATTCACCCCTGGGATAATGACAGTTGCCCTGCTAGACAGGGGTTCAGGGAAGTAAATACTGTGGAAATTAATAGTCAGGGAATTGCTATAGCTAGGCTTGTATGGGCCCTAGGGTTGATAGCCTAGTACCAACCTATGAACCTATGAACCTAAACGCAGACAGTCTGAAACAATCTGGTCAGTTGAGAGGCATGCACAGAACTCCTTAGTGCAATAAGTGTGGGCCAATCATGACAAAGGGGATATTTAAACCCATAAAATGGGGATATATCACAAATACTGGAGTAAACAAGCTCACATAGTTGATGCATTCACACCCTCCTGTCTATCCTAATACATATTAACTGAAGGAGCAGAGGTCCCAAGCCCATATACTTCCCACTAGTTAGTGACATGCATCTTCATAGCATCCCACTGCTTTGTCAAAATACACAACACATATGGTGGCCAGGCAACAGTACCTCTGACAAATATCTCAACATATTAGGTAAATACACTGAGCTGCTAGGCATGTCACCAAGTACTGTCTAAACTAAAGGCAGACTGCCACAACACTAACCCAATTTTCCTATAGGGGAATGCACATGTAATTGCAAATATAGCAGGCACTGCAGGCATGTAACAGCATGGAGTAACAGATAGCACCGTGAAAGTGCATACCCACAAACAATATCAACTCAGTCACAGTCACATTATGGTAAGTCTAATTAATAGTACAGTATATGGACTGTGTGAACAAAACCAATCATCATATTTGCCACTCACACACTAACCCTACATATACTGGCCCAATTTGCAGTGTAGTCTGATGCCTGACTGTGATATGGGACATGTCTCAGTCTGGCCCTTCAAACATATAAGCTGATAGGGTACCAGAAACTGATGCAGCATGCAACATCATATAGAACAGGACCAAGAACACTGACATCTACCCAAGTATGTACACAGGCCAAACAGCATATTCACAATACACTGCTACACAATACTGACACTCTGTCAACAATCACCATAAGTACACAGACTTCACTACTGTACAGATTACAACAGAATGTCCAGGTTTTGCCCTCAAATATAAGGCCTCCTATGCATAACATGTCTGGCAGTCTGATATATCACTGGCTTGATATCAGGAATGATGTCAGTAAATAATAATATACTGTACATATCCATCTCTTACTGCATGACATATGGACAAAGGGTGACAGCCTTGGGGCACAGAAGCACAAACACATGGCCAATATTGACATATTTCTGTGATAAACTGAGAAAATTGCTGGTGTAACAGGGTTTGTTGTGACATATCTCTTCTGAGTGATATGAAGTCAGTAACACGCAAGGATGTTACCATTTACTGAATGCAATCATCAGAGTATGCTACTGCATTTATAAAGACAGAAAATGTGTGAGTAACACACCACATCGAAGACTCCAAACTCTGGCCAGTCTGCAGATAGCTCTACAGGTTAGAGTTTTCTCAACCACATATAGTCTCATGCGAGACTTTAAATCATGCAGTGCAGCCATATCCACACAAACCCTGGTAAACCAACATTACTTCAAATGTAGAACAACAATATTTACATTCTGTCCCCATATCTACAACATCCCCCTCTAGTTTGTTGGGCTGTCTCCACAGTATTTGTTGTAAGAGGTATTTCCAACTACCCTCTGTGATGCTGGTTGTCAGACCTCCACATGACGTCCTGCTCACAGTGAAGGAAAAGGGGCAACATCCACATGAAGTGCTTAGTTATAGGAGTGTGTTTCCATGCAATTGGGTATAGGAAAAATACAACAGCTGTTCCGCATGCAGTTAGCAAGTGGTGGACTCCAGTTCGTGCACAGGCCATCAGTTGATCATGAGCATTATCTACAAAAGTCAAGCTGCTGCCTATGCAAAACAGATGTATTTTTCCACATCTACCAGAGAGGTAGAGAGAGAGAAAAAGACAGAGAGAAAGTAAGAAAGGAAGAGTGAAAGAGCCAAGTGTCTTTGTGTATGATCTGAGGGTGGAGAGTGGTCTCTGGGTATTATAATGGTTGCCTATATTGTTCACTAATCAATACTGTCACATAGTCATTGCACATGGCAGCAGACATTTATGACTGTGGATTGTCTACAACATCCTCTACAGTGTTTGACAACTGTTGGCCTTGTAATGTGGACATTGGGACATATAGGTCATCGATATAATAATGTAGCAAAACCCGCACTGCAATGGATCCTGTTATTACACAATCACCCCAACACCCACACAGGATATGGATGACACACGCACAAAAACACACACTTGCCAGTACTGAGTTTCAAACCCCTACCTGGCTATGTATTGCTATCACAGTATTACAGATTTATCTCACATGCCATGGAGCTTCCACATTGGAGAGCTGTTCAAAGGTATCTTTGAAGGTGAGTGACATCAACAACAATGCTAAGGGAGGGGTAAGAGAAGTGTAGCAAGTGTGAATGTCCACAATATCAGGTGTCAACAAAGATGCACACACTCTCCCATACAAACACATTATCACAGTTGTCAGGACCAGGATTAGATCTTTTATCTAAATAGTTTGCTAAACTATGGTATTACACAGTTATTCTAAATGCTGCACACCTTATATCTTGGAGAGCTGTCCAAAGATATCTTTGAAGGTGAGTGACATCAGCAGCACTGCTAAAGAAGGGGTAAGAGAAGTGTAGTAAGTGTGAATGTCCACAAAATCAGGTGTCAACAAAGACACACACACATTCTTTTAAACAAAGACATATATTATCACAGTTGCCGGAATCAGGATTAGAACTTTTACCTAACTAGTTTGCTACACTACAGTATTATGGAGTTATTGCGAGCGTCATGGAGCTTATAGGGCTGCGGTTTGGCCAAAGGGTTATTTCAAGGTGACTGACATAAGCAGGCATGCTAAAGTAGAGCAATGGGAGGTGTAGTGAGTGTGAATGGCCTCAAAATCATTCATCTCCACATAGACACACACACACACGCACACACACACACACACACACACACACACACACACACACACACACACACACACACACACACACACACACACACACACACACACACACACACACACACACACACACACACACACACACACACACACACACACTCTTGCCAGTACTGAGATCCATAGGTTCATTGCTTCATAAGTGTGTTGTAGCTGAATGGGTCTGAAGGCTCTCAAGGCTAGGCCAAGAGAATACTTTGTCATCAGGCCACATTACATTAGTCCCCAGTGTGGCTCAGGAGTGTAGTCCCTGGAGTGGTCCACAGGGGTGTGTATTGTATTCACCATCCACTTATCTGGGTTTCTATTGTGGGTGGCCAGTGATGTGCACTGCTTCCCATGTATTTGGTCTGTATTCCATAACATGGACAGTGTCTGGGTTGAACTCATGTCCCACATGGATGTTTTTTGACGTGTGGAAGTGTACTTGAGGTCTTTGGGCATGTTGTGTGGACAGATTGGTATCTTCTGATGTAGAATTCTTGACTTCATTTGTTGAGACCTGGCTATGTAACTGAGGTTGTGATTGCACCTACATTAACAGTATGATACTAGTATTCAGTGGAGTTAGTGGCATTTGTCCATACAGGGCATGTGTATAAGGCATGGTATTCCCTTTGTGGGGAACGTTTGCAGACTCTACAGTTATTGCAGGCGTCCAGTGGGGAACATGTCAAAAGGGCCACTGTACACATTTATTTGTATACTGAGGGGATGGAACAGGGTGCCATGTCCTTTTAATTGCTGGATTGCGGTAGCATTGTTGCCTCACAGTACGTCGCTGTCCAGTTCGATTCTCAGCTAGGGTGTCCTCTGCGTGGAGACATGCGTGAATGGGTGTACCTTCATTGAAGGTTGTGCATCAGACCTAGCAAGCCGGTGCATAAAAATCAACTGCCAATCATTAGCGGACCGGAGTTCCGCTGTGGTGACCCCTAACCGGGAAAAGCCGAAAGACACAAACAAACAAACACACTCAGTCAGGAGATGTAACACATCAAAGTACTTTCTGATGTCAGTGGCACTGCTGTTGTCCACAGGCATGTAGTCCATTGCTATCACACCGTTGGTACTATCTGTGAGGCAATATGCAGGGGAGCTACCAATATAGTGGTTGTTGCCTAGCCAAGTGTGTTTTTGTATGATAACTGGGTGAAGAGTGGTCTCTGAGTAATAGAAGGGTTGCCTATATTGTTAACTAATCCATACTGTCACATTTAGGGCAACCTCTTTAGTGTTTGACATCTGTTGGCCTTGTACTCTGGACATTGTGACATATACTAGGTCCTCAACATAATAATTTAGCAAACCCTGCCCCCCAAAGGATCCTGTTATTACACAATCACAGCAACCCCCACACAGGATACGGATTATAGACACATACACACCCACTTGCCAGTACTGATATTCAAACCCCTCTCTAGCTATGCAATGCTACTACAGTGTAGCACATTTATCACATGTGCCATGGAGCTTATAGGATGGATTTTGTCCCAAGGTACTTCTAAGGTGAGGAACATCACCAGCCCTTGTAAACACTGGCACTGGGTGATGAAGTGGGTGAGAGATCCAAAAAAATATTTTACCCTACACACACATTTATATTTACCAGGGGTGAGGTTCAAACCTCTATCTAACAATCTTTTTGGACCATTATGTTACGCATTTACCACATGCACCACTGACCTTACATGGCTTTGGGTTAGCAACAGGTACTTCTAAGGTGGATGATCTCTACAGGACTGCTAAAGTCAGGCACTGAGATGTGTACTGGGTGTAAATGTGGCCAAAATCTTTAAGGTACGGACATACATATGTACACATACTTGCCAGGGATGAAATTCAAACCCATACCTATGTAGTTATTGCTACTACATTGTTCTGCATTTATCAGATGCACCATGTAGTTACATGTTGGAGAGCTGTGCCAAGGTATCTTTAAAGCTGAGTGATATCAGCAGCAGTGGTAAAGGAAGGGTAAGGGAAGTGTTGTAAGTGTGAATGACCACAAAATAACATCTCTACAAAGACCCACACTCTCTCACACAAACAGTCACATTTACACAGTTGCCAGGATCAGGACTGGAACTCCTACCTAACTAGATTGTTACACGATAATATTACACAATTATTGCATGCACCACAGAGCTTATATGTTGGAGAGCTGTCCAAAGGTGTCTTTGAAGGTAAGTAACACCAGCAGCAGTGCTAAAGGAAAGATAAAGGGAGAGTAGTAAGTGTGAATGTCCATAAAATCAGGTGTCATCAAAAACACATACACTCTCTCACACAAAAACACACAGTTACTATGTCTGGGATTAGAACTTCTATCTAAGTAGTATGCTACATTATAGTATTACGCAGATATCACAAGCACCATGGACCTTATATTTTGGAGAGCTGTCCAAAGGTATCTTTGAAGGTAAGTAACATCAGCAGCAGTGCTAAAGGAGAGGTAAGGGGAAAGTAGTAGGTGTGACTGTCCGTAGCATCAGGTATCATCAAAGACACACACTTTCTCACACAAACACACACAGTTGCTATATCTGGGACTAGAACTCCTACCTAAGTAGTATGCTGCAGTGTAGTATTACACAGTTATCACAAGCACCATGGCAATTATATGTTGAATATCTGTCCAAAAGTATCTTTGAAGGTGATTAACATTAGCAGCAGTGCTAAAGGAGGGATAAGGGGAGAGTAAGTTTGAACGTCCATAACATCAGGTATCATAAATGACACACACACACTCTCTCGCAAACACATACAGTTTCACAGTTGCCATGTCTGTGATTAGACCTCCTACCTAACTAGTATGCTACACTATGGTATTTCTCAATTATCGCAAACACCATAGAGCTTATATGATGGAGAACTCTGCAAAGGTATCTTTGAAGGTGAGTGACATCAGCAACAGTGCTAAAGGAGGGGTAAAGGAAGAGTAGTAAGTGTGAATGTCCACAAAATCAGGTGTCAACAAAGGCACACACATTATCACAGTTGTCAGGACCAGGATTCAAACTCCTACCTAAGTAGTTTGCTATACTACAATATTACACAGTTATCATGAGAACCACATAGCTTATAGGGCTGAAACTTGGCCAAAGGGTTATTTCAAGGTGCTTGACATCAGCAGGCATGCTAAAGTAGGGCAATGGGAGGTGTAGTGAGTGTGCATGGCCTCAAACTCATTAATCTCTGCCCACACAGTTTAACAGCTGCCATATCTGGGATTAGAACTCCTACCTAACTAATTTGTTTTACTACAGCATTACACACTTATCGCGAGGTTATAGGGCTGAGACTTGGTCAAAGGGTTATTTCAAGGCGACTGACATCAGCAAGAGTGCTAACATGTGCAATGGGAAGTGCAATATGTGTGAATGGGCCATAAATCATTCCTCTGGAAACACACACACACACACACACACACACACACACACACACACACACACACACACACACACACACACACACACACACAGTCACACACAACTTTACATTTGACACGCTTGAGTATACAAATGCTAGATGAATACTGATTTGTACTATCATGTTACACAGTTATCACAAGCACCACAGACACTATAGGGCTGAGGGCTTATAAAAGGAATGTCTGCAATGATTGACATCAGTATATCATGTGATATTGGCCAATTGGATGTGTAGTGGGTCGGACAGGCCTCATAATGGAATTCTCTCTGTCAATGTCTTTCTCTGTCTACCCCACATCTGTGTGTGTGTATGTTTGACATATTATAGTGTGTTGGCCTTGGATATGTGTGAGTATTCCTATCCAATGTGGGTGCTAAGCATAAATGGTGTACAATTTGTTGTGTGTGCACAGACATCTGCAAATGACAGATATGTATAGTCCACTGTGTTGTCAGACATGGGCTTCATTTCTCTAAGTGTAGGAGCATGCCCAGTATGACCTTCTGTATTGAGTGTGTGAATCCATTCCAGGTAGGGTTGTACTCCAGTCCAGGGTTTGGTGTTCTACATCTACAATGTGGGATACTGTAACTATTGCTGTCTGTGCTGCTTGTGTTATATGGTTGGTGTTAGCAGAGATATTCAGACATATGTGCTGTTTTACACTGTGAAGTATTATGCCATCAACTACTGACAGATATAATTATTTGCTTACAGTTGTTTCCTGGAAAATATAAGATGAATGAAGCTGAGTCCAGTATTGTGGTCCACAGCCTACACTTTCTTGCACACTCATGCCATTCTGGAGGGGTAGCTGCAGACACTTGCTGATCGGTCTATGTAAATGGTCCAGCACCTTGATACTATGGTGGCTGAAGATCCCTGTCTTGTACATATATCGACTTAACAGAATGACCATATCCTGCTGTAACCATACCTCTCAGCTGTACAGATTCACCCAGGTTACCCAGAGGCAAGGCTCATATATCTGGTCAGTTCCCCTTCACATTGTGGTTTACAAGCAGGTTTGTAGCCACCCATTACTGGGTTTGCAGGCAGGGGTAGTATGAGAGCACATCAGAGTTTCAGACTTCACACACTCCATGACATCCATGCTTCTACAGCCCCCCACAATGTTATTCTATCCTCTTCCTAACATTATGCGAATGATATCTGAGAAGTATCCCTATAGTTGGCCCTTCATCGTAGCGGTATTTATGGACTGGTCCACAGTTCATGCAGTAGGACATGGTGGGCATGCTACTAGGATTTGTCAAAATGGCGCTGCATTTGTGTTTTGTTGACTTTATTAAGTTGTTAGATGGGATCCCATGAAATACCATACATTTGCACTACAGGTGAGGCACAGGCCTTTGACAGAGGATGGTAGGCCATTTGGTAGTGATGCAGGCCATTGTAGCAGGCCAGTGCATTCTGTTAGTCCTACATTCCCAGCCTGAAAGCCAGTGGATTCCCCTGGGGTGACAGGGTAAGTGTGTGAGGTGTTAATGGCAATAGTTCCTGTCCATATTGATCCATTGGTCTGGATGCAGGCAGGGTGCTGGTTATGGCTAGAGACACACCCGCATAGGACACCTCTTCAGCATGCTGCATTCTGGGGTCTTCCCATACAGAAGTGGGGTCATACTGTGCTCATTCCCAACAACAAGGATAGGACCTGTAATAAACCTGTGGCTGATGGTGGGGTGAGCTGAGTGCATGTGTGATATGGAAGCTACTTACAGCTGACTTACAGATATACCTGGCACATCCCCCTTATGCTGCCATGTGTAGCGACATAGGCAGTCTCTCATTACATCATAACTGTGCCTTTTGTGGGCTGCCAGTGATTGGCAAGACTACATCAGTATTCCATACTACATGGACAACTAATGTGCTGCTAACCTGTATGTACAATTCCAAAGTTGTGTGCAGTTGACAGTTATATTTTATGAACTCTGTGCAGGGTACTTCCACCTGTGTACTGTGTGTATGTATGGGCCCACATTCATAGTATGTCCATCTTTCAGATGGTGACAGATATTCACATCTGGACAGTGAGTATAGATGACTGCTGACATGGGTATTGCTCAGAAGCATTGTGGTTGACAGTGCAGTTGTTGGAATATGGCCCTGTCAACCAGAGTACTGACCATAGGCCACTGATACATAATCCTCCATGCTTACATGCTGACCACTTCCAGACAATATTGAACACACAATAACCTAACACACAGACCCCTGCATATTGTACACATGCAAGAATCGATCCTGTAGATTGGGCAAGCTCAGGTAATCTGTGCTCCACTGATATTACTCCTCACACTTACATGTTACTGCATTTCTACATAGGATAGTTACTGCATTTCTACATAGGATTGACTCAATGCCAGAAGTCTGAACCTCAAAATGCATGCACTCGAGGCACTCATCAGTATGGAGAAAATCGATATATGTGCAGTAACAGAAACCTGGTTTAAGGCTCCAGAGACCACCCCAGCACTACCAGGCTACAAATCATACCATACATTTCAGCCACAGAACCCAAACCGAAAAACAAAATGTGGGGACATATCCATATTCATCAAGGATACCCACACCTCCAGATTAGTGGCACAGCACGATACTTCAGAGATCATCCACGTGCAACTAACAATGGGCAGAACTGCAATTCAAATTGTAGCTTGCTACAGATCATACATCATGTCCCAGGACCCCCATTCCACATTCCTGGAAACACTTGGAAACATAAAGGTCCTACCAAACACCCTAACATTGGGTGATTTCAATTATCCAAACATTAACTGGGAGAACTACTCAAGTACTAACTCCCTTGCCCAACATTTCCTAGAAATTATAAACTCAAATGCCCTGGTTCAACTGGTCAACACTCCCACCAGAGGTGACAACATATTGGACCTGGTCGTCACCAACATGGGCGACCGGTGTTCCACACTGGAGGTCAACCCCTCACTGGTTAGATCTGACCATAAACAAATCACTTTGGATATCCACATTCCGCCCCCACCCCCGGACAAGAAAATCACTGTGAAAAACTTTTCAAAAGCAAACTTCACGTTACTTAACACCGAGGTGGAAAGTTTCAAAGCCCCCATGCTGAAGGATAACGCTGTCCAAGCTGCAAAAATCTTTACTAATGCATTCTACGGGCACCTACAAGAATGCATGGATCATGCCATCCCAAGCAAAACCAAGACTCACTCCTCCAAGAAAAGGAAACAAGTCTGGTGGACTCCTGCCATAAACAAGCTATACAATAGAAGGAGGAAACTAGTACAGAAAAGAGTAAAATCCCAAGAAGGGAAGACATCCCTGATCAGTATCAGCATGAAACTACGATCCCTCATAAAATCATCCAAGGCAAGCTTTGAAAGAAAAATTGCCAAGGACTCCAAAGATAACCACAAGGCATTCTTTAGCTATGTCAAGAATCTAAGTGGCAATGCTCATTTCTGCTCAGAGTTAGTGCAGAATGGCAGAAAATGCACTGAACCGGCCGATATCACCAACATCCTGGCAGACAGGTACAGCACAAACTTCACCCCCCACTCACCCCCAAGAGGGCCCATAACCATACCAGAAGAATGTAGAGTACCTGAAATCACAGACACTCAGGTTAAAACAGCCCTCTCCAAAGCCAAACACACAGCATCAATGGGACCGGACGGTGTCCCAGTCTGCGTCCTACATGAGCTCAAAGACGAACTAACCCCTCACCTAAACACACTGTTCAAACTTAGCCTCTCCACAGGCTACATACCCATAGAGTGGTGCACAGCGGCGGTTATTCCGCTCCACAAAGGTGGAGCCTCAACAGACCCCAGGAACTATCACCCTATAAGCCTGACGAGCTTGGTCTGCAAGGCTATGGAGCACATCATCATGGAACTCATTAACAGAGACATTGGGAACCTCCAAACACTGGACCCTACACAGTTCGGCTTTGTTAAGGGCAGATCATGCCTCCTGAACCTTGTGGACTTCTTTGAGACCGTTACCAAGGCTATAGATGAGGGAAAGGTGGTACACACAGCCTACCTAGACCTCACAAAGGCCTTCGACACCATTCCCCATTCTGGTATTATAGATAAGCGCACCATCCTGAACATAAACCCCTACATCACAAGATGGGTTGCCAACTGGCTCATGGACAGACCCCACATGGTGAGAGTTGCGTGAGCTAGGTCCGACTAAATTGGTTACAAGTGGAGTTCCCCAGGACTCAATCCTAGGACCCCCTCCTGTTCGGCATATACTTCTCAGAGCTACAGGCAAGTACAGGAGGACTATGGCTGACCAAGTTCACAGACTACTGCAAACTAGGGGCTATAACTGACTCTCCGGCTGACACAGACATCCTCCAAAAGGGTCTCACTGAGAAGGATACCTGGTGTCAAAATCCTGGCCTCAAGCTAAATGCCAAAAAGTGCATAGTCATCCCCTTTGGAAAAAACAAAGTACCCACAAACTAGAATACCATCACCTTATCTAGTACTGCCTGGCATGTTGACACCAGTATTTGTTATGGATTTCATGCTGCCCACTATCTGCTGCCATCCCATTCAGTCACACAATTCCCTTGCATGCTCACATCCATACCACAGATACAACTGTCAGAACATACTACTCCATTCAGTAATTGATAGGAATAGTGACTTACCTTGTGGCTGGGCCAGTGTTGAGGATGGTGCTGGAGGGCTAACTATGTCAGATGCACATAATACACTCCCTATACATGGTAAAGTACAGGTAGTGTCATGTTTGGCATTCCTTTTACTGTATGTGTGAGTCAGAGAGAGGTGTCATTCCCTGGCTCCCTACCACTGCTCAGGGGGGTGGCAGCACATGTATGTATTGTAAATATGTGACATATTGTTAGATAGGACCCTCAGTTTATAATATTTCTGCATGTAATTTCATGTCATACACAGGAAATGGACAGTAAACAGCAGTAAAAGAGTATAATATGTACATTTCCATAGCATGACAACCATCAGGTTTGTGCAAGAGTTAACTAAGTGCATACACATGTGAGATACACATTTTTGTTCATAGCTAAAACGCAAGCTGCATTGTTAAAGTCTGACAGTATTAAGTTATGAAATACACCTGCTGCTTAAATGACTCTGTGGCAACACATGTTACTGCATTGATACATTCCATTTTGGGGCCAGATGGTACTGGGTTCAATTACAGGTGTATCTAATACTTTTCATTACAGAGTGATAATGCAATGCCATGAATTGTTTATACAAGATGTGTTTCTATGTGTTGGCATAGCGCAGCAGTGTTAAGCGGTATTGTGCAGGGGTAACCACAGTTGTTTGGTGCTGCTTACCATTATTGCATGTTGGTGTGTAATGTGCTCTTCCTCACAAAAATGGAGCCCAGAAAGTGAAATTATCCATTGCTTTTCCAACATCTTATAGGTTCATAGGTTTATAGGTGTTTAATAGGTTAACAACCACAAGGGCCATTTTAAGACTAGCCATGCATCCCAAATCTCTGACAAGTCCTGATAGTCTTGATAAATGTAAGCATGGGCTTTGGAGATGAACCATTTACAGGTTACCTGTGTCCGTTAGAGATACAGATGCCAAACCAGGGATGACTTTCCGGTTTCTCATCCAATTATCCAAGTTGCACTTCAAGTGGGTTAGGGAAGATCACTGCTTCACATGGATGGGGAACCTGCTCCATAGGTGGGCTAGTCTCTGGGACACACACCTATCTCTCCTTCAGGTCTTGTTTATATCACAGGCAAGTTTTAAGTCTTTAAAATGGGTAATTCTGGTGTTGTTTGTTTTTTGGATATGCAGAAGGTCCATCAGAGTGGGGTCTGACAAAGCCATATATGCCAAAAGCCTGTAGGAGACAGAATACAGGGATGGGGCCTTGAGGCGGTCTGCATATGACATTTTACTTATGCCCTGTATTCTTTTAGTGAGGAATCTTTATAGCTGTTCCAATTGTTGGATATGCCTTGTTAGGTACATACCCAAGGGGGCATTGTACTCACTGATAGGACTGATGAATGCTGAATACAGTGGAACAATGACTTACTTGGACTTAGATGCTATAACTTTGTTTATAAGTCGTACAACATAGAATGCATTCCTCACCACTGTAGACATGTGATGGTTAAAGGTTAGATTACTATCTATGTATGTCCCTACGTTCATGACTACTGGGTCAACTCTAAGGGGTGTGTTGTTGATATAATAGTTAGCAGGGATGGATGACTTCCCAAATGTTACTATTATGCATTTCTTGGCATTTAGTTTTAGTCCATGGCTCAGTCACCAGTTGCTTGTCTATGTCAGCCCCTCCTGGAGAACATTTGTGTCAGTGTGAGATACAATGACAGCTCCTAATTTGCAATCATCTGCAAATGTAGTCAGCCAGAGACCACTGACACTGGCTTTGACTTCTGAGAAGTACATGCCAAAAAGGAGAGGTCCAAGGACTGATCTCTGAGGGACTCCACTTGTGACTGACATATTTGCAGAGGTGGACTTCCCAGTTCTAACTTCCTGGGTCCTGTCTGTGAGCCAGTTGGTTATCCACCGGGTGACATATGGGTTTATACCTAACCTCTTGAGTTTGTTAATGCCTGAGTGAGGTATTGTGTCAAATGCCTTGGCCAGATCAAGATAGGCAGTGTGAATGATTTTGCTCTCATCCATTGCTTTGTTGACTTTCACAAAGAAGTACACCAGGTTGAGTAGGCATGATCTGCCCTTGACAAATGCAAACTGGGTTGGGTCTAGTGCCTGGACGTTTACTATATCTCTATTCATCATCTCCATGATAATTCTTCCCATGGCTTAACATATAAGACTAGCATGACTTATGGTTCTGTAGTTTCCAGGGTCTGTATTTGGCCCACTTTTGTGCAGAGGGATGACGGTTGCCTTTTTCCATTTATGAAGCATGAAGCCTGTTTGTAGGCTCTAGTTAAATAGTAATTCCAGAGTCCCTGATAGGTCCTGTTTCATGCTATCTAGTAGGCATCCTGGGTTATTGTCTGTGCCCATTGATGCAGTGTTCTTGGTCTTAGAGAGATCATTAAGGACCTGTTCCCTATTGATAGTAGGGGTAGTTATATTTGATATTATTTCCTGATGGAAGGTTGAGGAGGAGAGAGAGAGAGATAAAGTTGGAGCTGAATTTGTCAGCCAGTATGTTTGCTATATCTTCTGGCTCAGTATAGGTGGCTCCATTTACATTGAACTCTGCACACAAGTGTGTATTGCCTTTGATGTTGCAAATATAGCTAAAGAATTCTGTGTGGTTGTTCTTGGCCTGGGAGGGCAACCTTACCTCAAATTTGGCTTTGGTAGACTTTATTTGTCCTCTGAGTTGTTTGTTTAGTTTGATGAAAGTGCTTTTATCCTGATGGATGCTCCACCTCCTAATTTTTGCCATGATTTTCTTCCTCATGTTATACAGCCTATTGATTTTGTGATCACACCAGAGTGGCTTGTTTTTTGAGTTAGTTCTGTACTTCTTCCTGGTGGGTACAGCTGCCTCTATGGAGCTATTAGCATGCTTGTACATGGTTTCTGTGAATGGTTCTGCATAGGCAGCAGTGTATTCAGGGTTACTGGGGATTGAAATTTTGCCAGGTTCTCACTTAATAGCAGGAGGTTAGCCTTAATATAGTCCGTCAGCATTCCAAGGTTAGCTGGGGGTCCAGGTTTTATTTTTATTTAAAAGGAGACCATTTTGTGGTCTGACCTTACCAGGAAAGGCATTACAGTGGGGGGTGTGCAGCAGTCTCCCATATTAGAGAGGACCAGATCCAGTATGGCTGCACCCCAGGTTGGTGTATTGACTATCTGGTCCAGAAAGTTTGTGTTTACAAAATCCAAGAAACTCTGTGCATGTACATTTGGTGTCATATAGGATTCCCAGTTAATAGTGGGGTAATTAAAGTCACCCATGAATATGGTATAGGGTTGGATGGTTAGTGTTTCTAATATGTTTAAATACATGGCATGGGTTTCCTGAGTCATACAGGGGGACCTATAGCTTGCAAGGAAGTGGTACTGGATTTTACCTATGGTTATTTGAACATGGAGCAGCTCAAGTGCATTGTCCTGTTTGATCAGCCTTGAAGGATAATTATTTTTTATGTAAATAGAGACACCTTTACCTTTAGTCCCTGCTTGTGAAGTAGCTGGCCTTAATGTGTGGAAGGCATTATAACCTTGCACTGTTGGTGTGCTCTCTGTGGCTTTAAAACTTGTCTCAGTGATTGCACAGACATCAGGATTCTCTAAGGTAAAGAGAGCTTCTAGGGAGTGGAGTTTTTTTGTTTAAATTCCTAGCACTGATCAGTAATACCTTTAGATTTTCTTGGTTTTGATTTGCTTTGTCAGAAGTACTTTCAGTCTTATTTGTGTTGTGTGTATGATTGTATTTTTTGACCAGACTGAAGTGGTGAAATTGGGTAGATAGGAAAATTGCAAAATGGGAAGCAAGCAGGGGGAAGAACATAGGGAAAGCAGGCCAGGAATGTGCAGGAGGGAGTTAGGAAAGAACCTTAACTATCAATTTCTTTAACAGTGTAAACTGAACAAATTTGCAAAATATTAACTGAATTTGGACTGTCACCTCCAGAGAGAGGGGGGTGACCACAACACAATCATGTTGTTTAGCCAGATGGACCAAATCACGTGTGTCAAGAAGAGACATGTGTAAAATGAAGAGCTCTGTATGGGAAGATTTTTGTTTTCTGTGGGACAGGTACCCATTTCATTTGTATTTCAGAGAGAGGAAAGTTGTGGAAGGGATGTATGTATGTCTGTATCAGGTAAGTTGGGTAGATGAGGAAGCAACTGCAGGCAGACAAGACAAACAAGACAATAGACTGGGATGAAGATGGACACAAAAGGTTGGGGACACCATGACTGGGGAAAGAGTGGGGACATCCAGAGCCCATGGTCATCAAGTTGGGTGACAGTGAAAATCGAGTCCTCACCCACTGGACTGTCATCACTGTCACCTCACTCAGCTGGTGGCTGGAGTGCTTGTCCTCTCCTCTTCCTCCTAGTACTATGCAAAATAAGGGAGAGCAGACTATCCAGCCAGTGTAGGCATGCACCAATAGTGAGGCGCACAACCCTATGCACCATCTCTGGCAACTTGGACCACCTTTGCCATTGCTCATGGAGGATACCACTGGATCAGCCTCCAGGGCAGGAATAACTGAAAGTACAGGTAGTGCAGGGGCAGCAAAGGCAGTAGTGCCAAGTTGTTTCCCAGACATGCTGAGCACTGGTGCTGGAGCCAGGGGGGGGCAGATGGATCCAGTGGGGCTGGCCTACCCCACTGTGCTGGGGAGCATTTAGGGACGTGGTACACGTGGATGACATGGACACATTTTGATGACACATAACATTTTAAAATAAAAATAAAAAATAAAATAAAATAAAAATAAAATAAAATCTAAAATAAAATAATATACAAATAAAAAAAATTCATAAAAGAAAATAAAATCAAATAAAAAAATGACACATTTTTATAAATAATATAAAATAAAATAAAAATAAAATAAAAATTGGAGGGATAAGGGTTGGGGTGAGAAACAAAGAGATAAACAGTACATTCAGTTGTGACATACAATGCAGTAATGCAATTATTTGACTCTATTATCTTAATTTTTACATTTAAGACTACCACCTCCTAACAGATGCACACTATTCTATAGACTGCAGCAAGTAAACCTTGGAATGTGCACATATTGCACATTTGCATGTTCCAATTATACAGATTGCAGCTTACAGCAAGGCATTTGTGCAACTGGTATAGAAGTTATAATTTAATGTAAATATTATTGAAGAAATAACAGTATTGTATAGTTGTGAAGTGTGGTATTTGAACCCAAAACCTCTGAATAAAATCTAATATTGTACTATTGGTTTGTGCGACAGACTAATGCATGCATACTTGCTTTTACAGATGCATGCTACATTTGATACAGCTCTATACAATTCCAAAAAATATCTTTAAACTTTTAATGTTACAATAACACTGCTCTTCTGCTCCATACATACCACATGCTTCCCGAATTCTCACCAATCTATCCCCATGGGCTTGGTCATTGCACTCCAGATAACTGGCAGCTGTGAAAAAACAGAACAGAACAGAAGACCATTATGAATACCACTCCTGCCTATTTTCAGCTTTCTAAGTCTTACAAATACTCTCTGTAGATGATACTTACATAGGTATGAGATGTCCTCGGTTCTAAATTCCTCAATCCAGTGGCCAGATGTACCAGATGTATCTCTCTTCCTTCTCCATAGGTCATTATAATGATGCCTACATTGCTCTCCTGTATGTGGAATACCAGTGTCACTAGACACAGCCTGGACTAAACTATCCCAAGTCTCAGACTTATACTGGGAGCCAGAATAGTCCCCCTGCAGAAGCCTTTGGCTGTGGTTCTTAACTAGGAGTACAATGAATATCCTGGACTCCTGTACACCCCACCTCTGTGCCATAAACCTGGCACCTTCCCCACAAATGCATGCCATGTCTACCATGGATTTAGAGCAATGGGGACTGATGCTTTCCCTCCAATTCCCTTTATTGTGTTTACTGTTGTACGTACATTGTTTGGCACTGCTGCACTTTGCTTACCATCACGCAAACATGTTGCTTGGGAGTGTGCATCCCCAAGCAACATGTTTGTGCGATGGTAAGTGGAGAGCAGCAGTGCCAAGCAGTGAAGTATTACGTAATTGCAATAGCAATTGCAAGGTTATTGGATGTACAGATGGTTGCGTATGTGTCTTAGACAAATGTGAAGGCCATGCCAGTCCTGATGGCAGAATTATACTTACAGAAATATAGTACACAGTATACCCACAGTCATACTCTGATAATAAATGTGATAATACATAGAAAAATAAATAAATAACGGCACAATACTAGTGTCTCATCCTTCATACACATAATTAATATCAGCTCCACTCTCTCAGGTGTTATAAGTGAGAAAGACTATAATGCGAAGTGGAACAACAGTAAAAGTATATGGAATAGCCTGTATTAAAACCCAGGACCATGTATATGGCAGTCCTACACTTACACCTGTTGCCACAAGAAGGTTGAAATAACACTTGTATGTCTTTCAGTTCATTGCTATAAACTGCAGTGTCATAACAGTGAAAAAGGGTTGCACACCCTGTACTAGAACCCAAGACCATCTGTACTCCAGCCCTATACTTACACTTGCTGCCACATGACTAGTTACATGACAGTCCCTAATTTATTAATCATTCTTAAGGTCTTGCTGTTAACTGCACACAACACTGCTTAATGTGTTTGCTCAATGCTTGATAGCATTAATTGAATGTACCCAGATTTTCTTTTTTAGCTGTCTGGGTCTTGTCTACTTCCTGGGTGGTTCAGTTCTCCAGTTTGCGCACTGCCGCTTTTTGTACAAATGAAATAAGTGCAGCCAAACCCACCATTCATTTCCTCAGTTCCCATGATTGCACTATTCACTGCATCGCTCAAATATTGCATCACCCCCAAAAATGAGACAAACAGAGACAGAAAACAAAATAAAGAGAAAATGGGTGAGTTGTTAAAATGAGGAAATTCAAAGCATGACATGCACACAAGGAAATGATGGCTCTCATGATATATGTCTACATAGATCTGGATTTGAACTCTCACTCTAATGTCCCTTCAGAACACAGGATGGGTGCCTTATCTCTTTTTCCCACACAAAACAGCTTTCTAGCAAAGAATCGAACTCATTTTGCAAACAACTGCAACAGCATCTACAGTGATATCAAACCATACAAGTGTTATTTGAACATGCAGTATTCTTGGTTGTAGTGCACCTAGTTGATCACACAACCTGTTATGATTACTGCTTGTAAATATACAGCTCTGTCTTACCTTTCTGTATTTATTTGTCATTCTTCAGTTATCTGACCATTACTCTGAGATATGCAGTGTGGAAGGCATTATGTATCATTGGCCTTAAAACGTGTGAGGATATTGACTGGAATAATATCATATACAGTTGCCAACAAATTAAAGTCAGGTAGGTGTTATGGAACACAACTTGTGAATTGTGTGCTGCTTAGTTACATTTCCAGCCTTACATCTAACACTATGTAGATCTAACCTGACACACCCAGTGGAAGTAAGGCAGCCTGCAGTGCTGTTGTGTTTTCCTTCTGTCAACCAGTAATCATTCACAGTTGCAATCCATTAACAACAAACACAGAGGAAGTGCCTGCACTATGTTTACATATCCTACACAGATCCAAGTATTTGGGATTCAGCAATTCTAATGAGTTCACACCTCATTTGCATCTTCACCATGCTAACAGCCCTGAATCTATACCATATAAAAAAGCAACCATGTAGCTAGGCAAACTGATCTTGAGGAGACTTGTTTTTGTTGGGAAGACTGCACCTAAGCTATTTCTTTGGTATATATATATATCTGTATGGAAGACTACTGAACTTCAGAAGGTATGCTTGTATTTTGTCAGCTACATACTGCATATGCTGGAATGTATTTAAGAAAAATCTGAAGCAAAGTTTTTTATACTTTTATCTGTATGCAATAGTTACAAGTGTACTAATGGCACTGGCATATTTTTCAAGCCATTTCATGAGTATACATGATTGCCAAAACATGCAAATGGAATGTTCTGTGATAATTATGTACAAATGTTTCATGGACAGTTCCTTTGATAGCACTTTTAGCATTTCAAAGAAGGTTTGTTAGCAACATGTGTAATTTGTCTGTTCGTTTGTGGGGGGAAGCAAAGCTGAGTTACTGTTATGGCACAAACAAGGATTGACTGCTCTTTTGGGATGGCAAATCTGAGTTATTGTTATGACACAAACAAAGATAGACTGTTCTTTTAGGGAGAGCAATGGTGATTACTATTATGGCACAAATAATAATAGACTGTTGAGTTAATGTTATGGCACAAACAAGGATATGTTGCTATTGTTACTTTCCTTGTTTTGCATCTTGCCTGTTGTTTGTATTTCATATATGTAGACTGAGTTATGTTTTTCCAGTTGGTAATACTGAGCGGATACCTTTTATGTTTTATCTTGAAACAGTTTATTTATTTCTATTATTATTTTATTTTGTAGTTATGTGATACTTATGTGTATTATCCTTCTGTTGTCTTTTTGGGTGCCTAGGAGTATGCCATCCAGGCATGTCAATCCTCGGAGAAACCACTTCACCGATGCTGAGAACCAGGTTATAGTGGATGCCTTTAGGTCATGTGGTGCTTTTCTGCTGGAAAGTGGATGTGGAGATATGGCACGCAGAATGTAAATTTGGTACCAGATGTTTAATGATGTGAATGCTGTGGGTGGCTACTGCAGGATATATGAGTAAGTGCGCCACAGGGCCACTGACATGATAACATCTGCATGAAGTAGAGCAGCTGCAGTGGGCCATGATCAGATGTTTACTGGAGGAGGGTCTGCCAGGGACCACCACTAACACCCAATGAAGAGTTCCTGGCTAATATCAGGGATCCAGATGGCTACCAGGAGAGTGCAGTACAGCAAGTCCTGGATATTGGAGCAACAGTTCCAGCGACAGAAAACATATCCCTGGAGGAGCTTCAAGGTAGGCTTTGGTATCTCAACAGTTGAATGCTGCTGTATAGTAAAACAATTGAAATTAATATGTTACTTTTGTGTCACGTGATTTTTTTGGTGGGGGGACTGAAGATTGCTACAGTTATTAGCTTAAGTTGGAGTTGTCAGCCACGTTCTTGTGGAAAGTATAGTTAATGAACATGTAAAAGGGTAAAAGCATTGCTACGTGTTACTGTTACATGTGATGATGTTGCCCTTACCTTTTGCTTAAATTCTTCCAGGAACTTATGGTTTCCAGAGGGGAATATCACCTGCAGATGGTAAGCCAAACATTTTTATGTCAGTACTGCTGTACAATTTAAAGAAATATTTTAGTGTGTGATGTTGATATCAGTGGCAGCACTGTTAGCATGTTAGCATATATTGGACTATAATGGTGTAGGTATCATTTTTTTCCTTTGTTGCTTTTCATCACGTGTGATCATGACAGTGGAAGTGTGGGCCCTCTGCCACCTGATGTCAATGTATCTGCAGGCTCTGATAATGATGGTGGCCAAAAAGAGGCACAATTGGGGGGGTGCAGAGGGTGAATCTGACACTGAGGTTAATATACAACCCCTTCAGTTACATTGGACATAACCAGTAGGCCTACGCCTTCCCATTCCAGTGACCCCTCAGATACTGGAGAGGTAGAGGGTGAAGCCAGTGATCATGGATCTGTGGCTACTGCAGCTTCAGTGCCTATTGATTCTGGCCATAGCCAAAGTGAGGGTTCCATGCGTCCCTCCTCCACCTGGTGCAGGGGTCTCTTCCCATGCCATGAACATATGTTTAGGGCCATCATGGAGTCACAGGCATGTTCCCATACATGTTCCAGACAAATACTCAGGATTGTAGATGTGGCAAAGTCTGACATGCGTGACTGCCTCCACTGTGTTGCAGATTCAATGGATCAGATGAATGACACTTTGGAACAAGAGGTGTCTGTGATGGACTGATTGGTGTCTGTCATGGAACGAACGTTGTCTATGACAAAACATCTGCTGGTAGGGGAACAGCATCTTCTTGGGTGTAGGTCAGTCACATCATCTGTTGTTAGCCAATGTGGCTGTGCCTGATCATGCTCCCATAGTGGCAGTACTTCCACTGCTCTGTCAGTGAGTGTGCTGTCCACACCCAGACATGGCAGGCCATGGAGTCATGGCTCTGGGCATCCCTGTGAAGGAAGCTCATTCAGCAGACATCAGTCATATTAATATAGCAGCAGTGCATCTAACCATGGGATTGGATGTTCCAGTGCAAAGCCTGGTAGAGCCAGTTCTCATGTTCAGGGATGACAGTGATGTACTGCCACCTCTACCATGCACAGCTCACACCTGTTCAACATATCAAGTCATTAAGCCAGCACAGAGCTTGGCTGTGTTCATGTAGACACTCACACACCAAGTTCACCTGGAGGACCCTTACAGACACAAACACACACTTCAGCTACATGGTTCAACCGTGTAGCTTAAAACTCATTTTGTATTACTGTCCATTTGTTGATTTATCCGGATGTCTGCCTGCTTCTCTTTCTTACTCACACACACTCACATACCCTTTGTGTCAGCCTAGGCATCCTGCCCCCCAACACTAAAACCTGTGCAAGTGATAACTGTGCCATATCCCTGTTTTCTATCTTTTGGATTCAGGGTTACATAGGATCATAGGATCATAGGTTCATAGGAGATTACTAGACTATCAACCCTGCGGTCATTTTAAACCTAACTGTGTCAACCCAATGTAATACAATAGAGGTATTATTCAGTACCCAAGATTGCATTTAGTGATAACTGCCTATGTCCAGGGAAGATGTGAGCACTATCCCCTGTAAGAATTTATGGTGTCCCAGCCACTCATTCAGGTTCTTCTTGAGTAGTGCCATAGAGGTGCTCTGTTTCACATGAATTTTTATCCCATTCCAAAGACGTGGCAGTTGCTGGGACATAAATCTGTCCCACCAGCATGTACTATTTAAATCATAGTCTATGTTTAAGTCCCTGAAATGGGTAGCCCTAGACATAATTGATTTATGGATATGCAGTAAGTTCATTAGGTTTGGGTCTTGGGTTGCTCTGTAGGCTGGCCATAGAAAAAGAAGTTTATACAATATGGAGCATAGTGACAGGGTTTTAGTCTGTGTAAGGCACATGGTGGAGGCCCTTAATCTTCTTTGTTAGAAACCTCTGAGGTCTCTCTAATTGTGTAGATGCCTAATATGGTGCATACTGAATGGGGTGTTATACTCAATTATGGGCCAGATAAGTGCTGAGTATAGAGGGGGTTATAACTTCTTTTGCTCTTGAAGTGATGCCTTTACTAATCAAGTGAGCTATGTGGAATGGTAGACGTGGTGGTCAGAGTTAAGGTCATGCTCAACCTGTGATTCCAGGTCCCTTACCACCTCATGGGTACTTAGGGTATTGTTATTAATTTGATAGTGTGAAGGGATATTGTTTGTCATGAAGGGGATGATGATGCATTTCTTTGCATTCAGTTTAAGAATGTAACTAATACACCAATCGCTGGTTTGTGTGAGACCATCCTGGAGTGTACTGACATAATTTGGGGATTTAATGATTGCACCTAGTTTGCAGTCATCTGCAAACTTGATCAGCCACAACCCTTTAGTTTTGACCTGAACGTCTGAGAAGTATATACCAAAGAGTTGGGGGCCCAGCACTGACCCCTATGGTGCCCTGCTGGTAACAGGTCTGTTGGTTGATGTGGAGTCACCCACTTTGGTAGTGTGTGTCCGGTTTGTGAGCCAATTAACAGCCCATCTTACAATGAAGTGGTTTACATTCAGTTTGCTAAGTTTATCGATAATGCCTGAATGTGGGATTGTGTCGAAAGCCTTTGCTAAGTCAAGGTATGCTGTGTGCACAGATTTGCCCTCATCAATGGCCTTGGTCACACTTTCAAAGAAATCCATCAGATTTAACAGGCAGGATCTGCCCTTCACGAAGCAGAATTGGGTAGGGTCCAGGGTTTGGAGGTCACCTATGTCTTTATTTATGAGGTCCATAATGATATGTTCCATGGCCTTACAGATGAGGCTGGTCAGAATTATGGGTCTGTAATTCCCCTGGTCTGTTGCTAGGCCACCTTTGTGGAAGGGAATAACTGTAGCTGTTCTCCATTCCACAGGAACAAAGCCTGTGGTTAGGCTATGATTGAAAAGGGTACTTAGTGGTGATGCTAGTTCATGTTTTAGCCTGTTTAAAAGACAGGCTGGGATGTCACCTGGTCCCATAGAGCCATGTTCGTTGCCTTAGATGGGGCTTTGAGGACCTGTTCTTCAGATATTTCAGGTGGGGGGAAGTTTGGGGGTGGGTTTGTTGTAAGTTAGGAGGGGATAAGGGAGTGAAAGTTTCACCAAACCTGTCCACTAGCAGGTTCGTTATCTCTGTGTGGTCAGTGTGCGTGATACCATTGGTCACCAGTTCTGCACATGCTTGGGTCCTACCCTTTAGGTTATATGCATAGCTGAAAAAGGCCTTATGGTTATCCTTGGCAGTACTTGCCAGGTTTCTCTCAAAGGAGTTCTTGGACGAAATGACAAGTTGTCTTATTTGCTTTTAAGGCTGAGCAGGGTGCTTTTCCATTCTTGGGTCCTTCTCTTTGTTGTCTTGGACAGCAACTTTTTGCATTTATTGTAGAGTTTGCTGATGCTGGAAGTCAACCATGGTAGCTTGATTTTACTTGGGGCTCTGGCTTTCATTCTGTCTGGTACAGCTGAGTTTATACAGTTATGCAAGTGATTGTACAAGACATTAGTGTAAGTTTTGGTGTAGTTACCACTTTCAGCTTGGGCTATGGCTTGGAATACATTTTTACTTTCACCTAGGTGGTATAGTTTGCCTAAGTGAAGTTTTTTAGTCTGATTTCACCCTTTGTGAGTTCTAGTGTTAGTGTCAATTTGAAGGTGACTGATTTATGGTCATTTTTAACTAATGAGGGTCCAACAGCTGCAGCAGTGCTACAGTTTGACATGTTGGTGAGGACCAGATCTAGAATGTTTGTTCCTCTTGTCAGGGTATGGACAATTTGTCCTAGGGCATTTGAATTCATAAAGTCAAGGAACTTTTGTGCTAGCGAGTTTGTGCTAGAGTAAGTTTCCCTGTCGGTGGTGGGATAACTGAAATCCCCTATAACCAGTGCATTAGGTAAAATTTGGATTGTCTTCAATTTGGTTAAGTAGGCTTCGTGGGTGTCATAACCCATGGAGAGGGATCTATAGTTGGCCAGGACATAAATGGGATTCTTATCCACCATAACCTGGACCTGGAGTAACTCCATGGAGTTGTCCAGTCTAACTTGACTCCCTTGGCTTTTACAAGTTCTTTTTGCATTCTAAAGGTGTGGAAGCCATCGTAGCCTTGCAGGGCTGAGTTATTCTCTGAGGCCTTAAACCAGGTTTCTCTGACTGCAGACATCTACATCTTCTAGTGATAGAAGTGCTTCCAGGGAGTGCAGTTTTTGGTTTAAGCTCCTAGCTTTTAGCAGCATTGCCCTTATTTTGTTCTGGTTGGTTAGTTTCACGTCTGTAAAGTTGTTTTCAAGGCCATGCCTAAAAAAGGCACTATGGGGGAGGCAAAAGCCTTTGCCAGCAGCTGAACACCTAGGGGTGCTACATACAAACTGTTTCTGTCATAGCAGTGAGTTTGTCGACCATGGCTTCCCAGGTAGACACGAACTGGATCCCCTTGGAATGACAACAAAAACTAAGCCAATTATTAAAATCTATGTCTGATGCTCAGAGTGCATTGATGACTTAAAGTGCTTAGTATATCTGCATTTGTGGTGTTGAACTAGTAATTTTACCTTTGACTTATATTGACCTTGGAAAGTTACACAACTGATAGCTTCAACATTCCCAACTTTATTATGAATGATCTTGTGAGAGTTGTGATGTTAGAAATTGCAATGTGTATCATTATTTTCCAAATTCTCTCTACTGAATTTCTATTAAAAATGCATGGTGCTAAAGTAGGCCATGCAGTGGCCGTCACTACCTTTGAGGTGTATGACTTTGTAAATCTTTGATGGCTGAGGCCTACTACTTAACAGTGAATACATATAAGTCACACAAGTCTTTGCTGTCACATGTTAAGATCATTTCTGTACCAATATCCCACCTTTTACCTGCTTATAGTACCAATTAGTGAAATACAATGATATGCCAGACATGCATATTATTACACAATACACTCCAGGTTCGAGACTTACCTTGTAAATGCAACAATTGCAACAGTTGTAGTTCAGTGCTCACTCTGTCTGATGCAAGCAGTACACAGCCAATATGTGGGAAGGTAAATGTTATGTGAGTTGCCTGGCATCAATGTTACTATATGTATTTGTGTAAGAGGAAGGTTTTAGGCCCCTAGGTGGTGAGTGAGTGTGCTATCCATTATCTCTTAGCCAATGCAAGGGCATACTGAGCATGCCTATGTCTGCCTATCCACACAGGAGCTGGTGTTTCCCCCTCTGACTATTCATCTGCCTGTGGCATGTAGTGATCTTGGCATTGGTGATGGGATGTATGTCCCTTCCCCTTGTTGATCTTGCTAAAGCTGTTTCCTCAAGTGTGTAGCATGGCACATACTGTGAATATTTCTGTACATGTCCATGGATTGTACTGCAGGACTCCCCCAGATGTATCTATGCTCTGGAACTGTGACTTCAGCAGCCCAAACACATGCTCTATGATATTTCTGGTTTGAATGTGTGCCTCATTATGGCATTCATGTGTGTGTGTGTGTGTGTGTGTGTGTGTGTGTGTGTGTGTGTGTGTGTGTGTGTGTGTGTGTGTGTGTGTGTGTGTGTGTGTGTGTGTGTGTGTGTGTGTGTGTGTGTGTGTGTGTGTGTGTGTGTATTTCTAATGGATGTCATTAGTCACAGTTACAGTTTCTAGACTGCATCCCCCAGTAAATGACCCTGTGGGATATCCCCCTAGCAAACATCTGGTACATCTGGGAGTTGTGCCAGATATGTGAGCCATGGTGACTGCCAAGGTTGCCAGCACACATGTTCAAGAAGATTCCCTTGGCATTACATACAACTTGGCAGTTGATAGAATGGTAGAGTGGTAGCCCTTTCTGTTTATGTAGAGCCTACCCGGTTCCCTGGGTGGTTCCTTAAGTTCTATGTGTGTATGCAATCTATGACACCAAATACTTCAGGGTAGTGTGCTACATGGTAGAACTCTTGTATTTTTCTGGCCCACTCCTGAGAACTATGGGGAAAATATACATGGTCACTGGCATGTTGGAACATATCATTCAGGAATTGGTGGAGGATCCTGGATGCTGATGGCTGTAACACCCCCAGCATGCCCCCTGTTGGTCTCTGAAAGATACCTGTAGCTAAGATTCTAAGTGCTGCACATACTTTTTTCTCCACTGGGATGGGTTTCCCTTGGTTAGCTCTGGCTCTGAGTTGAGGGCAGCAGAGGTCTCAGAGTCCCTGTTGTGTGTCCCTATCCACCCTGTAGCGCTCTACAATCGTCATGTCATTTAGGCTGTGAAAAGTTAAACAGGACCTGGAAACTATTCTCCTTCTTGGCCTAGGCCTATTGGGAACAGCAGCAGCATTGGCTTCAGCCTGTAGTGCATACAAATGAATTAAAGCAGCAGCCTCTAACATTCTGTCCATGTAGACTCCTTTCCGTGGCTGTATTCCAAAAGTTTTGGAATTCACAGGAAAAACCAGCATGGAGTCTATACGGTTGATTTATAGCTTTTTGAACAGCTCCACCATCTTGGATTGGTTGATTAGCATGCATTTCAGCTGCTTATGCTGTAATCAGCATGCCACACTGTTTACCTTGTTTGCACGGGGGCACATGCCTCTGCACAGTGCTTACTGAATCCAAAACTTGCTGTTACCATGTTCACATCATGCCGAGACACACACATGTTGGAAAATTACTGTGTAGGGTTTATTAAATCTCCCCAACAATTTATTGAGAGCAAGCAAAGAAATTCATATATTTAAGATGCTATGATCATAAGCTTTAGCTTATCAACATGAGAAATATAATAGCAAATAAAAAACCAACACAATTTCTCTCTCTCTTTTTAAAATGAAAGTAAGCTAAATCCCCTTGCATAGAGACATGCATTCCACATCTTTAAATATGCCATAACCATACGCCTAATCATAATAGGATTAAAGGCATTTCTGTTTTATTGGTGAGGAGGCCAGCTTAGGTGGGGGAAGTGAGAGGGGGGTTTATCAATCAATCATTATGATTATTCTGAAGGGAGTTATGAAATTATCTCTCCAGGAGTTAACATAGTAATATGGAAAATTGCTCATAGCTCAACCAGTGAAGATGAGGCTGTCTACATTTCATTTCATGAACCTTGAAGATAAGGATACCAGTGATAACTCCCACATATAGCAATTATCAGGAATAATAGAATCTGTGATAACATGAATACAATTAAAGATTTTGATTAACAAGGTCTATAGCCAAGTGATATTTCCCAATAATGTAGTCTGTAAGATATCACTTACATAAATATGTATATACGACTGACACCAAATACTGCACAACCTGTACTATCAGTTGTTTACTACTAATTTTGTTTTTGTTTTACTAATTCTCTCATACTCATGTACAGTAATACATTTTGTTTAATAGTGATATATATTGTTCAGTATTGCCAAATGTTTATTTCTCCTTAATGTTGTGATATCTGTATATACTATTACCTTTTATAATTAACTATTGCTTCTTTGTTATTGTTGTGAAATCATCTTGGACAGACACTGCAATTGGTAAATTTTTGGTCACTGCTCTACCCTTTTTAACAAAAATAAATAAATGAATAAGGGCTGCATTACATACTCACTTTTTCACTACAGGGGGTATAGGGATGATTTGGAAGAGTTCTCCACACACATTTGGCAGCTCATAACATAGTTTGTGTGGCCCAGTGAAATGGAAGAACACAACTGAAAGACATTTCCAGTGCTTCAGTAGATGTTAGGGTCTTATTCACAGTCACATTCACTACATGAAAATGATCATTCTTACCATCTATGTGGGTGGGTGGGGTAACTGTAGTATTATATAAATATTATGTTCAGCATTTTCTGCAGGTAGTATGACTGTTAGTGTCCTTTCATCTTTTCTTACAAGTTGCAAGCTTAATTTCATTTAGTAATGTATGGCAAACATATAGGACAGTGGCTAGTATGTGCACAGACAATGCTAAGTTCATTGCTGATGTTTGCGTATTTTTGATGTGCACTTTTGAAGTTTTTGGATTTGTTTGTGAAATCATTTGATAGGTGTTAGCATGATAAGACAGCGTACGCTGGGAGATGAACCCTGATGATGGAGGCTGCAATAATCATATAATTCAATGCCTTATATACTTCTCCTTTACTTATATATTCATCTACTCTAGATTTCTTCTCAACTTGTTCTATGTGTATGCCTCACTTCAACTTAGAAATGTATTTTGGTTTGCTGGTGAAATCTCTGGCTTCCTCGATATTCTAAATTTCCTGTAGTACTTTGAAAAAAAAATGCCCTTTCTGTAGCTCTTTGAATCTGCCAGTGTATTATTATAAGTGTAGTTAAGGCACAAGATAAAAAAGTTATAACCGGTGTCTTGTTGTACCCCCAATCCACCCTGGCTTTCATTTTCCTTTTTCGTTTTATTAAATGTCTTTAAGGTACTCTGTGGAGGGTATCTCTGGTATATTTTGGTCCCACCCCCAGTGTTGCTATGACACAATGTTAAGTGTAATCTCTGGTGCCAAATGTTTCTTTCCATGCTCATCTTTCTTACATGCTGTTAAGACATGAGATAATAGTTATCCATCATACCTAGTGGTTCCCACAACCCCAGTTTTGTAGGTTTTGATTGTTAGTCTAGGGAATATGTGTGCATGACACATGCACACATACACAAACCTACCATACCCTCTCATTAACCACCCCTGCTATGATGTTACATGCAGAAACACACTCTCACACACATGCAAGCCCTTTACACACACACATGCACACACATACACCCACCCACGCTATTTGTCCGATGAACTCCCCAACACTTATCTTTACTACAGTGGTTGAACACAAATGAAATTGTGCCCTTGGTGAAGGGCTCCATGCTGGCTACCACAATCTACTGCCACACCTCCAAGACACACACACACACACACACACACACACACACACACACACACACACACACACACACACACACACAAAGACACACATCCTTCAGTGCTCTACCCTGTCTTCCCCATATTCCGGGCTTCTTCCTTTTCTCATATTTTGCCTTATTCTTCTACTTTTTCCAGAAGCCTTGGCTTTCTAGATGTTCTGAAGCGCATTTTAGGGTTTTTTTTCTATATAAAAACTTTTCTTCCAGATCTCGCAACTGTATAGATTTTTGCAGAATGTCCAGATTTTTGCCTCATATTTTTGGTCTGTTCCTCATACAAAATGTGTTTTTTTTGACAAATTACTGGGATGATCTAAGGATTAAAGTCACTAAATGATAACATGCATTTGAGTTTCAGAATTCATATCCTTCAGAAAATTCATGTTAATGCAAACCCTTTTATTCTAGAAACTTTCTAAGTTTATAAGAGTAATATTTAAAATGTGTCCCTATTTTGGGGCTCTGTTCCATCATTATGTTGGGCTTTTTCCAGATTTCTTGCTGTAGAGGTTGAGAGGTATGCTTCCGGTAATGGCCTGGACAAAAAGAAAATATGGCTAAGGAAAGAATTCAGTGTGTTAATTGTTCAGCTTTACTTTACTTTAAATCCTTTCAGCACAACTTAACTGGCCAAGGCAGTACTAACTGGGGGAGAGGGGGTGGAACACACCGTACCTCAGGTAGCTGTAGGGTAATAAATGCCCCAAGGTGCATTTTAGAGCATTTCTCAAACTTTTGATCCAGTAGTGGCCAGAACAAAAAACATGAGTAAGAAAAGTGTCTTTTTTTATTTTCAAGGAAGACATCAGTTGTGTCCAAGGCTTAATGTCCAAAACTATATAATAGTAGCTCACAATAAACTGACAAGACAAATGTTTGAGAGCATGCACAAACCCTACCCTATGTGGAAATACTGTCTACCCACCACCCCCCAAAATAGAGGCAGTCACCATATGTATATCCGTCTGATATTTGATTGAGATGAAAGTGTAAGCATAAATGTTCTCACTCATCTATTTCAAGTAACTGCTGTTATACATATCTACTGCATGCCTCCTCAACCCTAACCCCAAAAGGCAGCTACCTGTACATATACCAGAAGTGTGACTGTGAGGAAAGTGAAAAAATAATCATTAATGTAATGTATTTCAACTAAGACAGCACACTGCCTCTATAGGAACTATATTGACCTGCACTGTTCAGCTCTGAAGTCTGTAAGAGAAGTAAAGGAACAGTGATCTTCAACTATAGCATAAGAACACACCTGTGAGTTTTGATTGGGATGAAAATTAAAGAGATAATGACCAAATCTTTCCCAGACCACACACACTCCTACATTTATACAAACACACACACACACACACACACACACACACACACACACACACACACACACACACACACACACACACACACACACACACACACACACAAGCTACAGCAACCTTCTGTACACCCTTCTGAGCAGCACTGGATTTAGAATGGGTGCAGTTGAGGGCAGAGGCCACCAGTAAATCCATGTAAAAATCCACTTATACAGTCTGGGGTGTGGATGTCACCAGACCCCTTAAAATGATAAGGGTATGAAAGTTATGTGGTGTGTTCTATGCCTTGTTTTTTGAAAGATAATTACTTGTTTACTGAATTATTTTACTGCTACCCAGAAGACATATGTATATGCCTGGTATTATTATGTTTCCCTCACAACATTTTTGATTTGATGCTAAACCATTCAGTATTACAGAAAGCAGTGATGGGAGACATTAGAGTTTCATATTTTATTTGTTCATAAAATGGATATTTATGTAAAACCTGTTACTTTACTAACTGTTTTCATCAAATTAGGTAACATTTATAGCGCTCCTTATCTGCTGCCTTTCTTCTGATATTATTTTTGTCTTTGTCCAGAATTCTAGAAGAAAGAAGTTGAGAAGTTATAGTATCTGTTGTTCTGCCAGTATTTATAAAACTATCTAAAAGAGAAAAGCAACCCTGTAAACCAGGAGAATCTGCTCTTAAAATTCCAAGTAAGCACTGATTTATTTTGCTCTAGGCTAACTAATCAATAGTGCTTACCTCACTCATATTCATTCACTCATTGATTACCGGCTTTATCCTAACTGGGTCATATCACAGCCCCGTCAAGGACAAAGTGCATAATCAGAAGTTGAATTATCTATTTTTCTCCTCATTTCCATTCCACCTGTGGCAGCTTTCATGGGTCCCCATGCAGTCAAGGAAGACCCTCTCACCTGTAGATATCCTAGGTGCCTAAATTCAGCTATGATGTTAATTTTATTTTACAAAATGCACATCAGCAAGATTTAAATAATTCAAAGGTACTATGTCAATGGTAAAACATTTAATAAAATTATTAAGCCTGGTACTTGCTAAAACACTGTCACTACAACCAGAAGTATCTTTGAAAAAAAGTGGTGCCATTCCTTAGGATTCTTCATAGTATGACACGTTATTACCCACCTGGTTTATTAAGTACAGAAGATTGTTTTACTAGATTTTGCTGGTTTGAAAAACATGCAAAAATATCAAAATAAGATAACTTGGTGTGTGTGTGGGGGGGGGGGGATCCCTGCAGGGACATGGGTACCCAGCAAAGTCAGAGTTCACTGGTACCTAAAACTAACTAGGCTGCAGCATATACTCTAGTCCTTCTTCAGATACATGTTTTTAGCTACTTGATATGCTGTAAAGAACTGCTAACATTTGCGTATATGTACATACAAGGCAATTGCTATACTATCATATGTAATACCTTATTATTCAAGATTATTGTTTAATCAGTCACAGTAAACTGATATCAATCTGGCAGGCTGTAGGGGGGAGAAAGCATTTGATAAAATTGGTCCAACTGCATAGAATTACCTACCTAGGGAGATTATGAGCCAAAAAACTCTAAAATGCTTCAAAACCAAAGTACAAAATGTACCTACTTAAACTCAACAAAAGTATCTGTTATAGGGATAATGAATAAAGAAAAAAAAATCTCTCAGTATAAGCAATGAGGTTAAGGCATGATGTTAATTTAGATGCACAGAACATTCCATGTTGATATATAATATGTATGTATATATACTAATATCCAAGTATTATGTATAGTTGATTATTCACAGACCTAAATAGCCTTACTGTTTAGTGCACTGTTACTTAATTCATTATTACACCTGAAAAAAGTAACATTTTGCTGAGGAATGGAACAGATTTCTGATTTCACACTGTATCATATATATGTGGTTGTTATATTTTTTCTTGATTTTCTGCAAGATGCTCTTCTGTAAAATTAGCAATGTTTTGGTGTAGTTAACAATTCTTGCTGACTGCATGCTATGCATTTATGCCTTCTTTTAATGTATGGATATCAACTGCTGATATTGTGATTCAGCTTTATAGCTTTTATCATTCATGCCAACGTACAATATATTTTATATCTATAATCTGTATTCTTATTTCACTGTTCTACCAATGAGACATACTGCTTGCAAAAGTGCAGATATTAGGAAAAACTGATAGGTAATTGTGATGACCCTCCACTGGACTAGTAATCAAGGAGCCTCAATCCTCACCACTTGCAATAGTGGGGTACTTACACTGAGAGGATGACAGGTACACACACAGCATTTCCAGATGCAGCTCTCTGTATCAAGTGCAACTTCCCCTAGAAACACACAGAGACCACATTCACTTGGGTTAGTTTCTCCCTCCTTCTCCAGACTCACAATAAGACTTCCGACTTGCACAGCTATAGAGTTGAGATCACATCCGAGTGACCAGGCCAACACCTCCAGCAACCCCTCTGTCCAAACAGTGCTTCGTGTCCCTGCCCAAGTAGCTGACACATACACTTGTTGAGGTTTTATTTACACACACACACATGCACACACGCCCACATGCGCACATGCGCATATGCGCACACACACACACACACACACACACACACACACACACACACACACACACACACACACACACACACACACACACACTCTCTTGGGAAAGGCTGGTTTACTAGCTATGCCCCCTTCTGCCCATACTACAAGGTAGCTACCCCTGCCACCAGTCAACTCCTTATCAGTTACTTTAAGGCCCTTAACAAAGGGTGTCCAGTCTTACTTTGTAATATTACTAGTAACACAAATGGTAGTTTGACCAAGAACAAGGTTATTAGGAGTGGCTCACAAATTGTCACCAAATAAATATGTAAGTACTCCCAAAACATAAATATCTCTATACAGATCAGCCACAATGAAAGGTTTAAGTATGTTTAATAACAAATAATAAAAGAATAGAACAGTACTAAATATATATTCACAGTGGGATCAGAGTTCAAAACCACAGGAAATATTTAAAACAACATTGCAGGACAGTCTCAAATAAATAAATTAACAAAGAAAAAAACATATTTAAACTAAGCTTTACTGTATTCCTGATTGTATCTAAGAAAAGTACTATACTCTAGAAATTTATAGAGCAAGGCAGATGTGCTGAATGGTGCTTCTTGTTGTTGGTGTCAAGTCCAAGACAGAATGCAGAATCCCCCGTCTCACTAAAAGACTTCTCAAATTAATATCTTAAACATTACTGCTGGGATAACTTGCAGAATGACATAATTTCTTGTCGTCTGACTGCTAGTTTCCTGGCCAAACAGCCATTGATGAAGCTGGCAGTATTTAACATTTACCTGCAAAAATATACATACAAGGGCTTCTACTCAGATCTCTGGCAGATGCTGGAAGTCATAAAATAATTGCATTCCTTCATGCTTTCAAGACTAGTGATTACTTCACCCTCATGACAATAAAGAATGTTTCCTAGTAGACACATTGTGTCTCTTGCTGTATTGAAAACTGAAAGATACCATATTTCATGGCTTAGCCATACAGTAATTTAATTTCACTTATTTTTCTGAAGTTAACCTCCTATATTCCAGTTTCCACTATTAAAATATATACATTTAAACAATTATAATAGTGCATGTACATCTCTGTTCTGTTCCAGTGGAGCACATGGTGGCTACATTCCAAACAGCACTCTGCAAATACCCTTTTCAATACATGCACAAGCAGTTTGATATACATATGAAATATGTTTCTAATACATTTGTAACACAAGCTTCTTATATAAATCATTTTGATATTCACCAATGACATATAATTATTTACAAAATTCCAGCTAGCTGGGCTGGCAGTATCTCCTTTTGTCACACTTCTTACCTCCCTTCAAAGATTCAAGCTAAGTTTTCAAGTGATGATTGAGAAACATTGCTTGAGAGGGATGATCCCATCTGAGAATACCTTACTTCATTCCCTGTCTTAACAGCCCATCTGCATTGGCATTGCTAACCCACTGTGGTGCTGCACTGTCATAATATGCCTGAAACTCTAGGCTCCACCTTAGTAACTTAGCATTTTGCTAGCTGGCTCAATGTAGCCATGTTAAGAGATTGCTGTGTGCAACTACAGTGAATTTCCTTCCATACAGATAAGGCTGAGTTTTCTGCAGTGCCCATACTATAGCTAGATGTTCCTTTTCTACAGCTGCACAGCATTCCTCCCTGGGTTCGAGCCTATAACTGAGATATACAACTGGGTGTTCTTCTCCTTCTGAGGAAACCTGACTGAGTACAGTCTCCACCCCATGGTTTGAAGCATCCACCTGCACAACAAATTATGTGCTGTAATCTGGACTGGCATACACAGGGGGTACTCCAAAGCTCCTTTTAGCTTTGGGAATGCCTGCTCACCTGCTGGGGTCCACACTACCTTATCTGGCCCATTTCTTCCTGTCAGGTATGTGAGGGAAGTAGCTATGATACGATAATTGGGGACAAACTTTCTGTAGTACCCTGCTGTCCCTAAGAATGCCCTCACCTGTTTTTTTGGTAACAGGGGCATGTCATGCCTGAATGGCTTCCACTTTAGCAGGTTCTGGTCTGATCTTACCACTCCCCCACTCTATGTCACAGTTAAGAGAACTCTACCATACCTACCTGACACATACTGGGCTTAATTGTCAGGCCTGCCCTCTGTAGTCTGTCCAGCACCTCCCTGACATGCTAAAGGTGCTCTTGCTAGGAATGGCTGTAAATGGCAATATCATCCAGGTAAGCAAGGGCATTATCCCCTGCTCCTGCTAGGATATGATCTACAAGCCTCTGGAAAGTTGCTGGGGCATTTTTCATCCTAAAGGGCATCTTTATGAACTCATACAAGCCAAAAGTAGTCACAAAGCTTGACCTCTCTCTAGCATTGGGAGTCAAGGGCACCTCCCAGTAGCCTTTGGTAAGATCAGTAGTGGTAATATACTTAGCCCCACCCAGCTGCTCTAGAGCTTCATCTGTCCTATTCATGGGATAAGCATCTGACTCTGTGTGACTATTTAATTTCTTGTAGTCCACACAGAACCTGGTGTTGTCACTCTCCTTTGGCACCAGCAGCACTGGGGAAGCCCAGGGACTGCTGGACTCCTGAATAACCCCCAGTTCCAACATTTCTTGTATCTCCTCAGGGTCTGTTTGACTCTCTTAGGCACCCTATAAGGGGCCTGCTTAATAGGCCTTTGGGGTCCTGTAACCACATGATGTTGCACCAAGTAGGTACACTTTGGTTTCCCAGTGAACATGCCCCCAGACTCCTGTAACACAGCTCAGATTTCTCTAATCTGGGTAGGGGATAACTGCTGGGACTTTGCTACCCCTTTGTATGAGGTGTCATTCCGAGCCTTACTGAGATCAGTCACCAGATCTACCTCAGACTCCTCCTGCCATTCACTGCAAATACTTATCACCAGGCCTCTCTATCATGGTAAGGTTTCATCATGTTACCATGGCAAAGTTTTCACCCCTGCCTCCTGCCTAACAGTTCTACCATGTAGTTAACATCACTGACCCTCCTTACCACTTTAAAAGGCCTTCCCAAGCTTCCTGCTGCTTGTTGAGTCTGACAGCAATGAGAACCATAACCTGCTGCCCCACAGCATACCCTCTAGCTTGAGCATTCCTGTAATACCAGACCTTCTTCTGCTGGTGGGCTTCTGCCAGATTCTCCTGATCCAAGCCCATGAATTCCCTGAGCCTTGTCCTGAGATTTAGGATAGATGCCACAACAGACTCCTTGTGGTATTCCTACTTACCCTCAAACTCATCGCAAATCAAATCTTGATGTCCCCTCACCCTATTCCCATACAGCCACTCAAAGGGTGAAAATACTGTGGATTCCTGGGGCACCTCTCTTTAAGAAAACAACAGATGGGGTAGATATTTGTCCCACTCCCTCTTAAACTGTTCTGAAAATGCCCATAGCATGTCCTTAAGTGTAGAGTTTAACCTCTCCACAAGACCATTAGTCTGGGGTGGTAGGGGGTGGTCTTTAGGTGCGTCTCTCCACAGCATTCCCACAGATAAACTAGCAGATCTGATGTGAAATTGGCACCTTTGTCAGTCAGTATTTCTTTTGGGAAACCTACCCTGCTGAAAATCTCTAGCAAAGCATTTGCCACCTTTTCTGCCTCAATGGAGGACAGAGCCACCACCTTGGGTTATCTGGTAGCATAATCTACCACTAGGATATATTTCTTCCCTGTTGAACTTGGTGTACTCAGAAGCCCACAGTATCCATAGCTGCCCTCTGAAACAGCTACTCAATCACAGGCAAAGGCATAAAAGGAGCATGGCCTACTTTTTGGCACTGCTGACATGTCCTGCAGTACTCTGTTACATCCCTGTAAATCCCAGACCAATAAAAGTTATGCATAATACATCTCTTGGTATCTTTTATGCCCATATGACTTGCAAAGAGAATGTCATGGGCTATGGCAAGCAGTGCCAAATGGTAGGCTCTGGGCATTTTCAACTGCTGCATTACCTCCCTCTTTAGTCCTCCCTCAAGGGTCCACTCTCTATACAACAACTCTTTGTCACAGTACACAGATTCCCCTTTTCCTTGAGAATCAGGCACCTCACTGGCTACCTCCTTCAAGTCTTGTAATGTAGGGTATGAGAGCTGAGCCTGTCTCAGCTTCCTCTTTGTAACCCTTTCCAGATTCCCTTCCACAGAAAGTCTGGGATCCTCAGACAGTGGTGCCTCACTGTCAGTCTAAGGACTACTACTCATCTCTGCTCTTGCAGTCACTCTGTCCAAAGGAACATCAGTACCCACCAGCAGCTGTGGCTCACCTTCAGTCTCACTGCTACAGGGTAGCTGTCTCCCTAAAGTAACCACCTCACAAGTCCTGGCTTCAAGTGTGCAGTCTGTCTGAGTTCCCACAGTCTACCAGACCCACATGCTTGTCTTCAAGCCTGACTGCATACACACAAGGTACTGCATTACCAAAAGCATTCCCTAGTAGGACATCTGTAGGGATATCTTCAAACACACCTACTTGCTTGTGTCATTTTCCACCCTTCCAGTCAAGATGATCCCTAGCCAAAGGTATATTAAATGGGGTCCCTCCTAAAGCTCTGACTAGATTAGACTGCCCAAGCAAGTAGTGCTCTTCTTTAACCATTGCAGGTTTTACAATGGTTAGGTCAGAAGCTGTGTCTCTCTTAGCAGTGGCCTGTTTTCCATCTACTAAGACGGGACATAATCTCTTGTGATAGTTTGGTACCCTTGTTGTCTCCAGACAACTTACCATTGGCATTCTGTCATTTCCACTTACTGGCTGCCCCACACTCTACTCCCCCAATTTACTCCATGGACATCTATAGGCTATATGGCCCCACTGGTTACATTTAAAACATTTAACCTTTGATCCTGGTTGTCTACCTGAACTAGAGGCCTCCCCTGTTATTGCTGGACTCTGTTGGGGTGGTTTAGGCTTTCTACCTTGGGTTGCCTTAGACCTATGTGCAGCACTGGGTATTCCTTTCCAGCACAATGCTGCCCTACTTACTAGGTGTAGGTCTCTTTTTTTCACCAACTCATCCACAGTATTCCATTCCCTATCTGCCAACCAGATTCTCATGTCCTCAGGCAAAATGGTAAGGGCTTGTTCCTTCACCAAAAGGTCTGCCAGCCCTTCAAAATTGGTGAACTGACACCCACTCACCCACCTATGAAAATAAGGGCTTAACTCAGCAATAGTTTTACACACACTTTTATCTGCCTTGTGTCTATACTCACAAAACTTTTTATTATAATCTTCAGGTGTTAAAGTAAAATATTTTAATGAATATTTTTAACATTATTATAATTTAAAACAATCAGTATCAGACAATGTAGAAACAGCAGCTACAGCTTTACCATGGAGTAAGGGGGTCTAGAACCGTAGCCCTTGGTCAACATTATACTGTTTACATACCCTTTTAAATATATGAATAAAATTATCAAAATTATCATCCTCTTTAAATTGTGGAAGAAATTTACTGAACTGTATTGCTTCTGAAGTTTGGTTATTCCCTTCCCCATTACCTCCATGACCCTGGCGAAGGGCTATCATCTCCTTTTTATGTTGCCTCTGCCTCTTAATTTCTTTGGCTTCCAGACATCTCTGTCTCTCTGTTGATTCTAATTCTACTTGTTTCTCCCACCACAGTCTCTACCCTGATTCTATTTCCAAACATTTGCCCTCCAGTTCAAGTCTCTCTAACTCCAGATGGATTTTTAAGTCCTCTGAGGGAAAGTTAAATTGTCCATTTTCTGAGAGTTGTGCATTCCCAAGGCCAGTCTAGCTGTCCTCCTAGTTGCTGGTCTGTGATGCAGCTGTGGCTAAGGCTGCAATAATTTCTGTGTTAGTCAGGTTGGCAAGCACCAGTCCTTTGGCTTGGCACATCTCAGCCAACTGGATCCTTGTCAGCTTGCCATAATCCTCTGCTGACATCCTTGCCTGTTCTCCCTGACTAACTAAATTAACAAAAAAATAAATACAACTATTGTGATATGATATGAAACTCTGGATGCCCACTGAGTTGCTGCTTGAGAGTAAAAAGACCTTCTTTAGTGACCACTGTTTACTGGCTACAGGAGTTCAATATCCACAACACTGAATCCTAGTATGTGATGTGGTGATCTCGCCACTGCCAACCAATATGTGACTGCCCTCCACTGGACCAGTAATCAAGGAACCTCATTCCTCATCACTGGCAACAGTGAGGGAGGTACACTTTGAGGTTAACAGGTACACACACGGTTTCCCTTAACAGCACACAGAGACCAGAGTCAATCCAGGTCTGGTTTCTCCCTCTTTCTCCAGACCCTCAATAAGACTCCCCACTGCCAAAGCTATAGAGTTGATATCTCAGCTGAGTGGCTAAGCCAAGACCTCCAGCACCTTCTCTGTCCAACTAGTACTTTGTGTCCCTGTCCAAGCAGCTGACACATACAGTCTTTAAGGTCTGATTTACACACACACACACACACACACACACACACACACACACACACGTGTGTGCATTCTCACATGCAAAAATGTAAAGATAATGTTGCGCAGTACGTTCATACAGCTGACAACCAGAACTGTTGTTCCTGTTCTGACAGGTGCAGGGGAAACGGTATCTCAAATAATGTTGAATTGAATAATCGGCATGTGATTCGACATAGTGAGTTGTTCAGTGTTCCATGTTTACTGTTGTTTTTCATTGTATTGAGTAGTTTTTGTTTTGTTGGTCACAATTTTGATAGTAAACCTGTCCAAGCACAACACTGGACAGTGTACCTACAGTGCAGAGTATTGTCATATCCCATTTCTGGCATTCTGTATTGATGTTGTGTTAATGATCTGTAACAGGACATGGACTGACATATAAAATGATCACTCAGGTGAAATATGTGTACTGAACAGGAACTCACAGATGAATTGCAAGAATGAACACAGGGAAGGAGGACAGGTGAAACTCCCTCATGTACAACAGTGAAGGGTATGTCAATGGAAGGTTGAAGCAGCAACACCAATCACATATCGATATGGTACAGCACAGACTTACAGTGAACATGTGTTGTCTGTTACTGTCACATAAGGTGACATAACAATGGGGAGGATGCCTGTGTCAGATAAGCATCCTTACATGAATAATGCAGAGGACATCTATCAGGGATCTGATATACAAATGGAATACTGTGCATATGGTGAAGCTGTGCAAACTAATATGCCTGAATATGAGCTTATTCTCAGCAGAGGTCTCCAGCAAGCTGGCCACAGGTAAAGGGTCATGGAAAACATTACAAGAACCAACCATAATCATGGATAATATCAGAATAATACCACCACTTATCCCATTCCTCTGTCATAACATATGTGATGTGGAGTGTACACACACACACACTTAAATAACTATTATGATACACCCACACTCTATGAGGGTAACAATGCACACTGTCCTGGCACTTTAATATCTGCAGGAGGTGGTAGGATGTAAACTGCTATACCTGTATGCAGCAGTATGGGCAGTGCAGGCTAGTTACCTTGTGTGCATGGCATATATACATGGCAATATCCACAATGTCACAAATGCTATACATGCCATTAATGTTGTCAGACACCTATGTATGTAGTGTTTGTATCAGCAGAACAGGTACCACACACGTGTTCAGCAACATCAGACAGTCATGTATATTCCACAGAGAGAATACCTAAGTATGGTGAATAAACTGCATGACAGAGCACTGTGACAAAGGTGGTACACTTCAGTTACACATAAACTGGAAGATGTGTAGGGAGGTACATGAAGAAGGGTGCATTGTACACAGTTACTGGTGTGATGAAGGCTGGGGACAATGAAGGTATTATGGCCTCTGTTGTGAATATCCTGCACATACCAGTACTTGTGTTACATTCAAGGAAGTAGTCAGCACTGTTACCACATGCTGGTGGATGTACCACTTACCATCTACTCCAAGACATGGGTCACATAGCTATTGGTCTGATTATAGGGTGTGATGTCCACATTTATACTTGGGTGTGGTGTGTTTGTTTCCTGGTTCAACAAATCCATCCACGTTTCTTGTCAATGCAGATGTTGTCATGGCTGTAGCAGTGGATTTTGGTATGTAATGATATTGTTTGTATTATACTAATATCACAGTTGGAGTCACTGATTGCTCACAATCTGTAATCCTTCAGGCAGGTGTTTCAGCATGTATATATCATCTGTGATGTCCATCACTTAACTAATGGGCAGGAAAGGGAGTAGTAGACACCCGTGATGTGCCAACCTGATCACTGGACCTGACACACAGGTCAAGTCATGCATTTCAACATAGTGGGATGCAATGTATGTCATACATTGGTCTACCCATTTGGTGACCAAGCTGTTTATGGCCACATATGACAGTGTTGATTGAATACCTCAGTGTGAATTTGTGTCTAATACTGTCACCTGGTGATGTTCTACAAGATGATACTGTCATCATGCATGCCCTCGATGACCTTTTTGAGGACATCTATAAGATGTGACAGACTTGGTGTAGCATTAACAACTTACACAGGTATGTTGCACACACCTAGAATATTACTAGTGTACATGAAAAAGAGGTCCATGATGACACGTTGATCTAGCTCACAGTCGAGAAGAGTGAGGATGTCTCTATACATGCATACATCATGTGCTGTTCACTGAAATGAGGTGGATGCATGTTAGTGTACATCATTGTATGGGAACACAGGCCATATGGAGGGTCTGTTGAACTGTTTATTCAATGGTTTCAGGAAGGTGTATGTGCTGAGTCATGCCACAGTTGATCTGGGATGTTCTCCCAGCTCACTGATTCTGTCTGATAGGCCTGGATGAAGGTAAGACAGTGCATATTGCCTATCGAGTTCTGGGCTAGGGTTTGACACAATTCCCTACAAAGGTATTATTGAAAAAAGCTCCAAGATGGGAATTAACCCTTACATCACTTAATGAGTAGCTGATTGGCTCACTGAAGGAACACATCATGTAAATCAGCCTGTACCAGTACAGCTGTCACTTTTGGAAAACTGCAGGACCTGTACTTGGCTTTCATGTTTTGAACTCTATTTCTCGACAGTTTAGGCTGAAGTATATGGCTTTTGGCTTAACAAGTTTGCTGATTCTTGCATATTATGTACAATCACTGAGTCCACCAATGTTGGTAAAATAATATAGGCGGAGCTAACACACACAACTCAATGGTGACAAAGGCACATGATCTTTAAATAAATGCAGAAATGTGTGTTTGTAATGTTGTCCACCTTAAAAGTGGAATTCCATGTTAATCACAGCATTGACAACAGTCCTGTTATGCAGAAACCCAGTGATGCAAGCAGTGGAAACAAAAGAAGATAGCTCTCTGAACTTTGACCTCCAAGTGTCCACATTGGTATTGAAAACCTGTGTTGTGCACATCATATGTCACACCATCATACTGAGATCTTAGGATTGTATGACAGCACTGTAGTCAAACTTCATCACAACACTAATAGAATATAATTCCCTCGTTTTCATGTACCTCACCAGACACATGCAGCAGTTGGAGAGACCACAGGGCTTTCTCAACAAGATAACATGGGACCTACAAACCATGCTATGATGTACATGGATAGATTAAAAGCCATGTCACTGTAATCTTTATTGTATAGGATGAGGTACTGACCCTGCCCTGGTAGGAGTACTGCATATCTAAAAATTTGATATAGTTGATGACATCAGCAGGCTCTTTCAAGAGAATATAACAGTGCCCCACATGCTGATGTAAAATGCTCTCTGTAATACCAAGCAACAGTTCACACACAGACCCCACCTATCTAAGAACACAGACTACAGAACATAGCACTTTACGTGAGTGCCTCAGCTCAAGTCCAACTTGGAGTGTCTCAGATAACAGTTTATAGCTGATAACATTAGCAGTGTCTGTTGAGGAGAATATAACTTTGTCTCATATGTTGGTGTAAAACGCTCTTTGTAATTCCAAGTAACAGCTCACAGACAAACTTGACTGCAGTGAGATCACCCTTACCTATTTAATGACACAGACTACAAAACTCAATAATTTAACCAAGCACCACAGCACAATCTGACTTACATGGCTGCAGGTCAACTTATAGTGGATGACATCAGCAGTACAAGTTGGAGAGAAGGAGTTGGGAGGCCTGCATGAAATGGATGTGTAGGCACATGCAAGCATCAAAATACTATCAAACCATGGGATTGGAGCTTTAAGTGTAGGATGCACACATCTGCACTTCTGACACACACACACACACACACACACACACACACACACACACACACACACACACACACACACACACACACACAGTTGACTGCAGTGAAAACAGAATGCCTACCTACATACACAGACTACAAAACATAGTAAGTTATGCACGCACCATGACACACATCTGACTTTTAGAAGACTGCAGGTGAACTTATAGCAGATGACAGCAGCAGACTATGTGGGAGACAAAATGTTGGGAGAACTGCATAGGCACATAGCTTCATATGTACATAGGAGGTTACTAGCCTAATGGCCCTACTGTGTTTAGATGCCTAGCTGTGTAAAAACACAAGTACCCTTACTGACCATAGCTGGATGGCCATTGTTAGCAAAGTGATTTTGTGATTAGTATCAAATGGCCCTGTCCACGAGATGACTTTACAATCACCCAACCAGTATTTAAGGTTGTGCTTGAACAGGGTCATTGAGGAGCACTGATTCTCAATCAGTGGGAGCCTATTACAGAGGAGAGTGAGTCATTGTGGGATATATCTGTCTCCCCAGCATGTTCTGTTTATGTCACAGGCTAGGTTGAGAACTGTGGGCCAATTTATTCTTGTCCCATTTGATTTGCAGATGTGCAGCATTTCCAGTAGGATAGTATCTGAGACTTCTCTGTATGGCAGGTATAGGTCATCACTCAGCAGCCTGCATGACTGACAGGTCTTTCAGTCTTTGCATGTATGTCATATTTGGAGACACTGGAGTCTCATAGGCACAGTCCTGTGTTTTCTCCAACTGCTGCAGGTGCCTGGTGAGTTACAGACAGAAGACAGCATTGTACTCAATTAGTGGCCTGAGAAGGGTAGAGTACAGCAAAGGTATGATCACCCTGTTCTAGTATGTGATGTCAATATGTATGATGTGCACAGCACAGAGTGTGTGTCAACACTATGGACACATAGTGATGAAAGTGTAGATTACTATCAATATGTGTTCCCAATTCCCACAACACTGTGTTTGAACTTGGGTGCTACATATAACATAATTAACAGGAGTTCTTCACTGACAAAGAGAACAATGAACCATTGTATGCTTTCAGGTTCAGTCGTGCGTTTGGCACCAGTCATTTGTATGTGAAAGCCCCGTCCATAATATGTTATTATCATTGAGGCACTCAATATTAGTGCATCCAGTTACCAGTAATCTGCAAACTTGGTAATCCACAGGCCATCTACAACTACATGCACTTCAGTAAAGCAGTTTGCAAACAGTTGAGGGTCCAGCACAGATCCTTGTGATATTCTAATGTTAACTGACTACTGGTAGAGGTGCAGTCCCCTACTTTGAGAAAGCGTGTGTTATGTCAGTGAGCCAGTTGCCTATCCCTGTACTACTGTATGGCTTAATACTCACATGGGAGATCTTCACTATAACACATGAATGGGGGATAATGTCAAAGGCCTTGTAAAAGTCAACACAGGTGGTATGTCCTGTTATCCCTCATCCAGGTCTGCAGGGTCAGTATCCAAGAAGTCCACAAGGCTCAAAAAGCAAAATCTACTCTTGACAAAAACAAAATGGGTAGGGTCAAGTGTGTTGAAGGTCACCTATGCCCCCAATGGATATGGTCCATGCTAATTCCATCCCTGACCTTGCAGATAAGTGTTTTTAGGCATATGGGTCAATAGTTATACTTCTGTGTGTTACCAGATTGATATGCATTGCATAGCACACAACATATGATATTGTATCTTGTAGTGAGGTTGATATATGTGTGAAAAAAGTACTGAGACACCAGGGTTGAAGTGCTTCAGGAGGGGGTGGCAACACATGAATGTATTGTAAATATGTGACATATTGTTAGATAGGACCCTCAGTTTGTAATGTTTACACATACAGTTTCATGTCATACATAGGAAATGGACAGTAAATAGCAATAATGCAGGATAATAAAAACATTTCCATAGTGCAGATAGCAGCAGGTTTGCTCGACTGTTAGCAAAGTGCATATGCATACGAGATACACATTTTTTGTAGGTAAGCAGTGCACAAATGCAAGTCGCATTGCTAAAGCCTAACAATTAGTATTGAGTCTATGAAATGCACCTGTCACTTAACTGAATCTATAGCAGCACGTGTCAATGCATTGATGCAGTCCGTTTTTGGCCTAGATGGTACTGGGTTCAAATACAGGTATATTCAATACTTTGAAATGCTTTTCATTACAGAGTGATAATGCAATGTCATGAATTGTTATATGGGATGTGTTGCTGTGTACTGGCATAGCGCAGTGGGGTTAAGCGGTATAGGGAGGAGGTAACTGCAGCATTTTGTTGCCACTCACCTTCACTGCCCATTGGTGCAAGTTGCAGACCTTCTTGCAAACATGGAGTCCAAAAAGTGAACTGATCCATTGCTTTTTTGTCTACTTATGTAAGTTGTGTGTGATTTAATTTTTGAGCAGATTAAAGGTGTTAAAATGAGGTAGAAAGGAAAGGAGTGAAATGGGGAGCAAGAAGGGGGAATGAACAAACTCTAAAAAATGTACATACTGCTTCACAAACTCTGCCGCAGAATGTGTTAATGCAGTTAATGCAATACTATGTTCCTTTTTGGGGCCAGATAGTACTGGTTTCAAATACAGCTGTATTTGATACTTTTAACTACTTTAGCATTACACCTGCTGTAAAATGGACAGCTATGTATGGGATGATTTTTTTTTTGTGGAATAGGTGCACATTTTTGTTTCATAGGTTCATAGGTTCATAGGTAGGTACTAGGCTATTGGACATAGGGTCTATATAAGCCTAGCAAAAAGATACCCTGGCTTTCTCCAACCAGGAAAATTAATTTCCTGTGCCACTGTCAAGGAGAGCCCACAGAAGTGATTCCCAATGTGAATTTCCTATCTCCCATCCATTCATCAAGTTTTTCTTGAACAGTGCTAATGAAAAGCTTTGTTTGATATAGATAGGTAGGTTGTTCCAGAGTATGGGAAGTCTCTGGGACAAGAATCTATCCCTCCAGCATGTTCTGTTTATTGTGGTGACAAGGTTTAGGTCCCAAGAGAGTGTAGCTCAGAGGGATTGGGATTTCTTTAAGTGGAGCAGGTCCAAAAGCTCTGGGTTTGACATAGCTTTCTATGTTTGGAAGAGATCACCTCTGAGTAGGTGACATGCGATGGAGTAAAGCTGCAGTTTTTTGAGACAGTCTGTGTAGGGCATCTGTTTGAGGCCAGTAATCCTCTTTGTGAGGTATTTCTGTGGCCTTTCCAGTTGTTGTAGATGTCTTGTGAGGTACATACCAAAAGGGGCATTGTACTCTATAATGGGTCAATTGAGTGATGAGTAGAGGGGAACAATGACCTCTTTTTTCCTGGATGAAAAACCTTTTGTGATGAGGTGTGCCACATAGAAGGATTTCCTGACTACTGTGGCAATGAGATTATCAAAGGAGAGCCTACTGTCCACTTGTGTCCCAAGGTCTCTTATCATACTTTCAGTGTTAAGTAGACTACCACCTATGTGGTAGTTCATGGGTATAGAGTTTTTACCAAAAGGGATGACAATGCACTTTTTGGCATTGAGTTTGAGGCCATGGCTTTGACACCAGGTATCTGTCTCAGTGAGGTCCTTTTGTAGGATCGCCACATCGTTTGTAGTTTTGATTATGGCACCTAGTTTGCAGTCATCTGCGAACTTCATCAGCAAAGACCTTCTGTGTTAGCCTGTACTTCAGAGAAGTAGATACCAAACAGGAGAGGACCCAGGACTGAACCCTGTGGTACTCCACTGGTCTGAAGTTGGATTTGGAGTCTGCTACTTTCACAGTGCGGGTTCTGTCAGTGAGCCAGTTGGCAAACCATCTTGTGACATAGGGATTTATACCTAGTTTAGTGAGTTTATCTATAATTCCAGAGTTGGGGATGGTGTTGAAAGCCTTGGCGAGATTTAGATAGGCTGTGTGAACCACCTTACCCTCATCTACGGCTTTGGTGACTGCTTCAAAGAAGTCTATCAGGTTTAGGAGACATGATCTGCCTTTTACAAACCCGAACTGAGTGGGGTCCAGAGTTTGGAGATTACCAATGTCATTGTTTATAAGTTCCATGATGATATGTTCCACAGCCTTGCAGACCAGGCTCATCAGGCAAATGGGGCAGTAGTTTCTGGGGTCTGTGGTGGCTCCCCCTTTGTGGAGTGGGATAACTGTCACTGTGCACCATTCAGTGGGCACATAGCCTGAGGTGAGGCTATGATTGAACATGGTACTTAGGTGGGATGCCAGTTCATTCTGTAGTTCATGTAGAACACAGCCTGGGTTACTGGCAGGTCCCATTGATGCTGTGTTCTTGGCTTTGGAGTGTGTGTATTTTACGTGTGCAGCCGTGATTACAGGAACTTTGCATTCTTCCGGTATAGAGATGGGCCCTTTAGGGGATGAGAGGGGGGTAAAGATAGCACTGAACTTATCTGCCAGAATGTTGGCAATATCAGTTGGTTCTGTATATTTAGTGCCATTGTGCTCCAACTCAGAGCAGATCTGAGTGCTGCCATTGAGATTCTTGATGTAGCTATAGAATGCTTTGTGGTTGTCTTTAGAGTCAGTGGTGATTTTGTTTTTGTAACTAGCTTGTAGGATTTTATGAGCGATCTCAACTTCTTACTGAGGCTGACCAAGGAGTTCCTCCAATCATGGGATTTTACTCTTTTTTGCAACAGTTTCTTTCTTCTGTTGTAGAGTTTGTTTATGGCAGGGGACCATCAGATTGGCTTCTTTTTTTTTTTTTTGGAGGATAGCATCTTGGTTCTGTTAGGGATTTCATGATCCATGCACTCGTGTAAGTGCTTATAAAGTGCATTTGTGTAGTATTCAGCAGTCATACCTCTATTGTCCATCAGCATGGGTGTCGTGATGTTTACCACTTCTGGCTTAAGAAGTGTGAAGTTGGCTTTGGAGAATTTTTTGATGGTGAATTCCATAAAGGGGGTGTGGGAGGGATGTGTATGTCTATGGTGATTAGCTTGTGGTCAGATCTGACCAACAAGGAATTGACCTCTGGTGTGGAGCACCAGTTGCCCATGATGGTAATGACCAGGTCTAGGATATTGCTGCCCCTGGTTGGGGTGCAGATAAGTTGATCCAACGTTGAGCACAAGAGTTGGTACATGAGTAGTTTTCCCAGTTAATGGTGGGGTAGTTGAAATTGCCCATTATTAGGGTGTTAGGTTGTACCCTAATATTTTCCAGTGTATCAAGAAATGAGTTGTGGGAATCCTGGGGCATGGTGGGGGATCTGAAGCAAGCTACAATTTGGATTGCGGTCTAGCCCAGTTAGATGCACTTGGATAATCTCGTATGCATTATGCTGAGCAACTAGCCTGGAGGTGTGGACATCCTTAATGAATATGGACACTCCTTCACCTTTAGTGTTTCAATCCAGGTTAGGTGGCCAAAAGGTGTGGTATGAATTATAGCCTGGTAATGCAGGGGTACTCTCTGGAGCCTTGATCCAGGTCTCTGTCACTGCACAGATGTTGATGTTCTCCATTTTATGGAGTACCTCGAGTGAGTGCATTTTGAGGTTTAGACTTCTAGCATTGAGTAGCAATACCCTCAGAGTTTGCTTGCTTGTACCTGTTACAGTGGTGAATTTGTCATTTGAACCCTGCCTAAAAATGGCACTATAGAGGTGGCTAGAGCCTTAGCCAGTATCCGGAGTCCCAGGTCTGACAGGTGCAGGCCATCTCTGGCAAAGCATTGTGGTTTGTTGATCATGTCATCCCAGGCAGACAGATACTGGATCCCCTTAGAATGACACCAGAAGCTTAGCCAATTGTTGAAGTCAATCATTTTGTCCTTGTACTGTGATATCATTCTGGGTGATGGCAGTATGATACTCAGGGCTAGGGTCATACCTGCCTGGGCTACAAGATCGAACAGCTCCTCCATGTCCCTTTACATGTAGTCCAGGGAGGTATGTCTCAGGTCATTTACGCCAACATGGACAATGGCAGAGTAATATTTGTACTTGTTGTGGATTGACCTGAGTGCATGCATTATGTGGCGGATCCTGGCACCTGACAGGCAGCTGACAGTAACTTTCTCCTTGTTTAGCCTGGTGAGTGGAACATCAGTGTGACTGACTATAGAGTCACCTATGAATAGAGTGTTGGGTACGTTGTTATGCCTTATAGGGCTGTAGTTGAGTGGCACACTGAGTTTGTGGGCTATGTGTCATTTGGGTTGTGTTGGGGATGGAGGTTGCTTGTGTTTCTGCTTTGGAGGTCCCTGTTGCTTGGGCAGATTTTTACTGATAGCCTCCACAAATGTAGGTGTGTGTTTTGTGTTTCTATTTGTGTGTTTTGGTGGTGTAGGTTTTGAGGGACTATGTGATGAGTGTGGTGTGGTCAAAGTGTTTACCTTCTCCTCTTGACTGTCTAGTCCAGTCTTGGGTGAAGAGAGCTTTGCTTCCAGTTTGGATATATAAGTGCATTTCTCATAGGTTGTAGTGCTGGGTGGTAGGAGGAAAGGCTTGTCTGTGTACATGAGGCAATTCCGACATCGCCCCAAGATGTTCAGATTCATCAGATAGACAGGAGAAAACACTGGGAGCTGACCCTTAGACATGTCTGGATAGGCACTCATTTATTAAGTACTAGAAACTGTTTTCCTCTAGACAAGTGAGGATAGTCGAGTGCTCTAGTAATTTGTAGCTTATTTAGTGCTTACAATGAGTTCTGAACAAGTGCTGAGCTCAAAGAAACAGACTTGAGTGCTGAAACTAAAAGCTGGCTAGTTCTAAGAAATAAAATTAAGCTAGAAGGCTTCCTTCCAACACAGAAAGGCTTGGGGGCTCAAAAGCCCACAAACAGTTCTGGACACAGCAAATTTGTATTTGGACTAGACTACCCACATAAAAGGCAGGAAACAAGCTTAGATTTTTTTTTTTTTTTTAAGTGGAAAGAGAGAAAAGAGGAGCAGTAAATAAGTGGATTGGCCTTCTCAAATGTTTTCCTTGTATTAGGTAAAATGAGGTAATAACACTAGACTGAGAGGAGTGTCCCAGATCAAATTTACAGTAGGGGCGGGCAAATGCAAAGCCACCAACTATAAGAACAGCATACAAATAAGGTGGGAAACAAACTGCAGTAATGTTTCTCACAGCAGAAAAACAGCAGCGAGCCTTTAAATGAAAGTTTTAAACAGATAAAGGAGCCTCTAGAGAAAGCTTTTAACTGCAAACAAGTTATATGGCACACTCCTTGGCAGGAGATCAGAACAACCCAAGTAGATGCTTAATAAAAGTGGACAATTTCAAGTTAATACCTCACACACAGTGAAACTAGCTAGAAAAGTATGCAGTAGACAAAGTGTTATAAATAACATGAAAAAATAAGCTAAAAAACAGGATACTTAGTGTTATATATTATAGATCTGAGTTTGCTCAGTGCCCTTCCTTCGATTAGCTCAGTGTGAAATGGCAGAAACACTCACAAACTTAACTTTTTAGGTAACAGAACATTGAAACCTGAGACAACTCAAAAGAACCAATGAGGTACTTACTCTAAACTGTAGTCCAGGTGACCCCAGTCAGCCAATGACCATAAACAATCCCTTCTCACTGAAATGCCTAATGGCTTTGGCTAAACCAAGATGTCCTTGAACATGTGCTCAGACACACAGCCTCTACAAACAACTAGGCCCAAACACAAGCATGAATATGGACAATGCTACAAATACCCACACTACTTAGGTAGAAACAAATTGCAGAAATGTTTCTCACAACAGAAAAGCAGCAGTGAGCCTTTAAATGAAAGTTTTAAACAGATAAAGGATCCACTAGAGAAAGCTTTTAACTGCAAACATGTTATATGGCACACTCTGTGGCAGGAGATCAGAACAACCCAAACAGATGCTTAATAAAAGTGGGCAATTTCCAGTTAATACCTCACACACAGTGAAAATAGCTAGAAAAGTATGCAGTAGACAAAATGCTATAAATAACTCGAAAAAATAAGCAAGAATACAGGATGCTTAATGTTATATATCATAGATCCGAGTTTGCTCAGTGACCTTCCTTCAATTAGCTCAGTGTGAAATGCACTTCATAGAGAGAGGAATGTTGGAGAAGGGATGTAGATATGTCTGAGTCAGGTAAGTTGGCCAGGTGGAGAAGTGACTGCAGACAGGCAAGATAAGCAAGACAAGAGACAGGGATGGTGATGGACACAAAAGGTTGGGGGACACCATGATTGTGGTGAGGGTGGGGATATCCATAACACATGGTTGTCAAGCTGGGTTACAGTGAGAATCAAGTTCTCACCCATTGGACTGTCATCAGTGTCATCTCACTCCACTGCTAGCTTTAGTACTTGATGTCACCTTCTCCTCCTCCTATTACTGCATAAAATAAGGAAGAGCAGCCTCTCCAGCCAGTGTATGCATGCACCAATAGTGCAGTGCAGATCCTTATGCACCATCACTCTGCTTACCATCATGAAGGCATGGTGCTCGGAAGTGCGGACCTCAGAGCACCATGTTTGTGTAATGCTAAGTGGAGAGCAACAGTAGCAGGCAAAGCAAATTCAAGGTTATTGGATGTGCAGACAGTTGTGTATGTATGTTAGGCAAATGTGAAGACCATGGCAGGCCAGATAGCAAAAATATACTTATAGGAATATAGTACACAATATACCCACAGTCATACATTTGAGAATACATTAAATGTGATAATACATACATAAATGAATACATAACTGACACAATACTAGTGTCTCATCCCTCATACAAGTAATTAATATCAGCTACAACATGTCAAGTGTTATAAATGAGAGTGACTACAATTGGAAAGGGGAACAGCAGTAAAATCGAATGGAATAAAGTATATGCAAGCCCAGGGCCATGTGTATGACAGTCCTTCATTTACACTTGTTGCCACAAGAAGGTTGAGAAAAGCACTTTTCTATGTTGCACTTCCTTGCTATTAACTGCAACATCAGTACAGTAAAACAAAGGTTGCACACCCTGTAGTAGAATTCAGGCCATCTGTACTCCAGCCCTACACTTAACACCTGCTGCCACAGGACTAGTTGTATGCCAGTCCATATTTTAATAATCATTCTTAAGGTCTCGCTGTTAATCACAGTGCAACACTACTTACCTGGTTTGCCTGATGCCCAGTAGTATTAATTGATTGTATGTGGTTTCTATTTTTGGCTATCTGGGTCCTGTCTGCTTCCTGTATGGGCCAGTTGTCCAGTTTGTGCACTGCTGTGCTTCACACAAACCAGATAAGCACAGCCGAACCTGACATTCATTTTTCTCGGTTTCCCCTGTTTGCATTATGAGGCACACTCCACAACCACTGGCCAAAAAAAAAATAATAATCAAAAAAAGAAAAAGAAAAAGAAAGAAATTGAGGAAAAGCAATCCATGACATGCACACTACAAAATGTCAGTACACATGAGATATTACTAAATAGGTCTGGATTTGAACTCTCATGCCAATGCATCTTCAAAACATAGGATGGGTGCCTTCTCCCTCTTTTCCAAAAAACAGTTTTCAGTAAGGAACTTAATATGCACACAACCAAATGCAACAGCATCTACAGTGATGTTAAACCATACAAGTATTATTTGTATACTTAGTAGTCTTGGATGTAGTGCACCTAATCATCACACAACCTGTTATGACTATTGCTTGAAATAATACAGGTCTGTCATATATTTCTGTGTATGTTGGCCAGTCTTCATGTGTCTGAGCAGTAATCTGAGACATGCAGTGTGTAAGCCATTCTCTATAACTGGCCTTAAAATGTGTGAGGATATTAAATGGAAATAATATTATATGCAGTTGCCATAAAATGAAAGACAGGTTGGATGTGAAGGAACACAATCTGTGAGTTTTGTGCTGCTTAGTTACATTTCCAACCTTACATCTAACACTTTGCAGATGTGACATTATGCACTCACTGGAAGTAAGGCAGTCTGCAGTGCTGTTGTATTTTCCTTCTCCCAAACTTTAATCAGTCACAGTTGCAACCCATTAAAACCAAACACTGAGGGAGTCGGTGCACTATATTTACATCCCTACATGGATCCATTCTTTTGGGATTCAGCAATTCTAATGAGTTCACACCTCATTTACATCTTCACCATGCTGATAGCCTTGAATCTACACCACAGAAAGACAATCATGTAGCTAGGCAAACTGACGGTGGGGACATTTGTTTATGTTGGAAAGAATGGACATAATGCTATATCTTCTGGCTATATCTGTAGAGAGAAATATTGCACTTTAGAAGGTAAGCTCCCATTTGGTCAGCTGCATACTGCATATGCTGGAATGTATTTAAGAAATATCTGAAGCATAGGCTTTTACACCCTTATCTGTATGCATCGGTTACAAGTGTACTGATGGCATGGTCATAGTTGCCAAGCCATTTCAGAGGTATACATGGTGGCCAATACATGGAAATGGAATGTTGTGTGATAAATATGTACAAATGTTCCAGGGACAGTTCCTTTACTAGAACTTTTAGCACTTCAAAGAGGGTTTTTTAGCAAATTGTGTCATTTTTTTCCTCTTTTGGGGAGAGCATAGGTGAGTCACTGTTATGGCACAAACAGGGAAATACTATTCTTTTGTAGAGGGAGCAAATGTGAGTTACTCTAATTTATTTATTTTATTTATTTTACATGTATTTACCAGGAAAGTCCGACAGGGCAGGTACCCATTTTCAGTGGCGGCCCAGGGAGAAAGCTCCACACTGAAAAGAAACTTGTAATAAACTCCCAAGACAGGCAATGTATTTTTGTGTCATCATCCCCTTTGGGAAAAACCCAGTTCCCATGAATTACCACATCAATGGTAGTCCACTGAACACAGAAAGTGTTATAAGAGTTCTGGGAACATAGATTGACAGCAACCTCTCTTTTGACCACCACATTGCCATTGTTGTCAGAAAGTCCTTCTATGTGGCACATCTCATTACTAAGGGTTTTGCACACAGGAAGAAAGAGGTCAGTGTCTCCCTCTACGCTTCCCTCATTAGGCCACCCATTGAGTACAATGCCCAATTTGGCAAGTATCTCACTAGACACCTGCAACAACTGGAGGGGCCACAAAAGTACCTCACAAAGAGGATCCTAGGCCTTAAACACTTGTCCTATATGGACAGACTAAAAAAAACTCTACTATTCTCTGTCTCATATCACCCACTTAGAGATGATCTCTGCTTGACTTACAAAGCCATGTCTGACCCGGTTCTGTTAGAAATGCTACATTGAAAGAAATCCCAATCCCTCTGCACCACACGGTCTAGAGACATCAACCTCATTACCACAATTAACAGAATGTGCTGGAGGGACAGGTTCATAACTCAGAGACTGTCCATGCTATGGAATAGACTTCTCATAGATGTCAAACAGAGCACCTCACTGGCCCTCTTCAAGATAAATCTTGATGAGTGGATGGGAAATAGAAAACTCACCCTGGGGATCACTCCAGTGGCTCAACTCAACAGAGGCACTGGGAACTAAGGTCAGGTGGCATGATGCCAGTGTTATCTGATGGACTGGGCTTGTAAAGGCTCCAGAACCATTAGCCTAGTACACACCTATGAACCTATGAACCAATAATACAATAGCATGCATGATATAAGTTTGCTACAATATATACAGTAACAGAAATAAGTACATACAGTTACAGATGCAACTCTCAGCATAGAAAATACAATATTTGAAAGTTACAGATACAAAATGTAAATAAAAATGCAGTGTTTAAAACACAGGGAACATTTTAAGATGAAGCATTTCTAGATAACAATTATACTAATGTGCACTGTGGTTAGAGTTAGAATTAATGGTGTGACATACTGATGTTCCCATTAATCATTTGGGACAGAGTAGAGTAGAAAAGAGGGGGAACTGTTAGCCTGGGCTGTAACATGGTCATAACCACATGATAGCTAAGTGATATTTGAGAAGCTTTTTAAAAGTGTTGTGATTAAGAGTGTTTTTAACGTCAGGAGGAAGACCATTCTAGACTTTTGCAATGTGTGAGGAGTAAAGGGAATCACAGGCAGTGTTAGTGATTTTGTGATTTGTAGGAGCAATTTATTAGCTGAGCAGAGAGGTTAATTGTTGGAGTAGGACTGTATAATGTGTGATAGGGCAGGAGATTTATCTGGCAATAGTTTATGGGCTGTGGTTAACTGGTTGTAAGTTAATAGCTGAGGGAGTTCTAACCAGGACAGTTTTTTAAAGACAGTGATGAGTTCTATGTGTGGAATCAGTTGCAAATTTTGCTGTTTTGTTATGACATGTTTCTAATTTGTTTATGTCAGTTTTTAAGATTAGTTAGAATGGGGTAGCCCTAAAGAAGTGTTGACAGAAGATGGGTTCTAGGAATGGTCACTCTGGTGGAGGTTGTAAGAACACTTTTGTTCCTGTAAAGAATTCACATCTTTTTGTGGATTTTCTTGATTGTCTGTGCTATGTGGAGATCAAAATGTAGCTTGTTATTAATTGTTATGCCAAGTAGCTTAGCCTGAGAGTGAGAAGTAATGATTGTATTGTTACTAGAGGTGATATGGAAGGTGAGTGGAGGGTTTGAGGGTCAAGTGGGGTAAAATATCAAGAGACTGATTTCATTGGGATTCAGTATTAGCTGTGAATTGTCTAACCTGGTTTCCATTTCACTAAGGGAGTTTTGTGTTGTATCTTGGAGCTGTTGCATGGTTGTTGCTGTGCATATAAGTGTTGTATCATTTGCATCTGGAGGTGGCAGTGTTTAGGTGATTGCTGAATACACTGAAGAGAAGAGGTCCAAGTATGGAAACTTGTGGGACACCTAATGTGACTGGGAGTAGAAGGGATAGGTCCTCTTGCCACTTTACTGCTTGTTGGCAGCCTGTTGTAACTTTAGAACCACGCAAGAGTTGGAGGACTAAAGTTAAGGTTGGATAGTATGTTCAGTAGCTTAAGGTGGGAAACAGTATCAAAAGCCTTAGACATATCAAGGATGAGTGATGACACTAAATTCCCTTCATTTCTGTTTGTTGATGGTATTGGTAAAACTGAGAAGGGCAGTTGTGGTGCTATGATGGGCCCTAAAACCATGCTGGGATATAGCAAGTAGGTTGTTGGTGAGATGCTGTAGAAGTTAGTAATGCACACATTATTCTAGTAGCTTAGAGAGTGGGGGAGAATGACAATTGGTTTATAATGTGATAGTTTTGGTTGATAGTTTTGGTTGAATCACCACCTTTATGTAGGAGTAATATGTGTTATGGAACAAACAAGGACATGTTGTTATGCCACATACAAGGACATGTTGCTCTATTAGTATGATACAAGGATATGCTACTCATGCTTATTATTTCACAACAGACTCCAGGTTCAAGACTTATCTTGTAAATGCAGCAGTCGACATGGTTTTGTCCTTGTAGATTCCTTTCCATGGCTGTATTCCAAAAGTTTTGAAATATGCAGGACAAACCAGCATGGAGTCTACATGGATGCTTTATAGCTTATTGAATAGCTCCACTGTGTTTCATTGGTTGATTAGCATGCAATTCAGCTGATTATGCTGTAATTAGCATACCTCAGTATTTACCTCATTTGTGTGGGGGTGCGTGCTTCTACATGGTACTTACTGAATCTAAAGCTTTCTGCGGCCATATGCGCATTATACAGGAACACGCACATGCTGAAAAATCGCAGTATAGGGTTTATTGAATCCTGGGGGGGGGTGTTTTGTTACTAACATATGCTAAGTAATTTAGATATGTGTTCCTCACAAAGCAAAGTTTTGTTACTAGAGGGGGCACTGGTGCCAGTTCTATGCATGACTTGTGTGTGCCATGAATTTAAGCATTTTTGTTCTGACTTTGAACTGTTTTCCTTTAATGAAACTGGATAAACTCTTGAACACATAGCAAATATATTTTCATGAGTATTCACTGCTATGGTTAGCTAGATATAGAGCTGAATGTAATATTTTTCCAGTATGTGCAAGATCAAAATAACCTTTTACCTGGTTCTATTTCTGTAAATTCTGAAAATCCCTTGAAGTGTTCACGTTGCAGATCTTTTCCAAAAATGCCCTCTCTTTCAAGCTTTCTCTTTCTTTGGTTAACTTCTCTTGAGTACTGGGAACCCTGAAAAATGTTGCTTCCAGAGTGCAGAATTTTAATTATGTGACATTGCACTGAATGTGAACTGGTTTAATAAAATAATATACGTGTTTACAGTTAAGAATTAATGTAAAACCTTGCTGAGCGTCTGAAACTGTAGAGTGTTTACTTCTGAATTAGTTTTAGAAGAGAGATAGCTTTTTGTGTTAGTATTGAACAGGTATGTTTATGTAAACACTCCTATCATCTTTCAGATATTTTATTTCAAATTGACACAGTCAAAATACATGTGTCCCACATTTCATAAGGCAGGACACAATACCAATATTTTGAGTTCAACTTCCAAATGACCCTATGCACCGTACTCACAGGTCATGTTCTCACATCAAATCTGAATCTATACTTCTCTTTCCAAAGTGATTCCAAATAAAACCAACACACAACTCTAAATTCAGTTTAACAATAGTCCACAGAGACTATCCAGACTACTCATCTGAAAAGAATGATGTAAACACATAGAAAAAGGCAAACCTTCTCTCTTGTTACAGCACAAAACAAACAGAACAAGTTATTTCCCAGTAGTGCCACATGATGTAGCTCTACAGTTTCAAGGGCAGAATTCACACTTAAAGGCCAGCCTGACTTTGAATTTGCTATGTACAGGAAATTATTTTACTGCAAGGACAAATTAGTATAGAACTACCACTCTAATGATAAATGATTCATTCAGTCAAGAGTATTGAAGTATAGATTCATGGAAACTTCAGTATATAGAAGTGTTTTTTTTTTACCTCTTCATTGCAGGTTCACTGCATAGGCAATAAATCATTTCCTATCTACTATTTCGACTACATTCTAACGAGGCCACAGCAGCGACTTGCTATGCATGTAGTGCCATCTATAGCAACACACAACTGGAAAAAAACTCTTTTTAACAGTTTTTTTTTCATGTAAGTTGTGGAATTATCTTGGTCAATGCAGTTAACTATGGCTTTAAAATATTGTTGAGTAAAAGGTCAGTAACAGTGAAAGTAGTACCAAGGGAATTGTTATTAAAACGTTTGTAATTATGCAAATAACATTATACTTTAACTATTTTTTTTTCTGATTTCCAGGTGTCTAGTCATACCTATTTTAGAATTTATACTTGCAGCAGGATGGTATCAGATAGATTACTAATCTATCCTGTGACCTAATTGGCTGAGGTTGTTATTAAACGGAATCATTTGCTAATTAGCTGAAAGAGCTATGGCCATATTCTATTTTGTGAAGCAACTTCTAAGATGAACAATGATGGCTGCTTTAAGGTAGTTAAATGTGTATTAAACCATGAAATTACTTGCACGGCCACACAGAAAGTATTTCATGAGTGCAACATTTTCCTTCACTGTCCTTTACTTTTTTACTTCTTCTGGTTACTGATCGTTAGTATGTTATAGCTGATTTTAAGTATTCATTAATATAGCATTTCTTTAATGCAGTTAGACAATCACACAAGTCATGTGTTAGGTCAACTGATATACTTTTTGGCTACTTTGCTTCTTGCAGGCGTATTCCCTGTTTAACCAAAATAAATGTGGCCTATGATAGACCAAGTTACTGCTTCATTCCTTCTGACTTAGGTCATTGCCTTCATCCATTACCAGGTCTGCCAGCCTCTACAGTCCCAATACTATCTCCCTTCTGTGGCTTGGGCTGACTGTAAGATAAAATGCATCACACCAAAATCTACATCAGAATATCACAATTTAATTCCGGATTAATCTTGGTAGGAAGTGCATGACTACTGATAGTGAGCACACATTTTTTGATATTGCATTAAAGAAATGCAATAGCATTTGATGTGCATTACAATCTTTAGCTAGTCTGACTGCTATTTTAAGATATAGAATAGGGTAGCTGATGAAATCTTATAGAATCTGCAGATAACATAGAATCAGTTGCATAGCACGGAGAAAAAAATGAAAGAAAAGGAATATATTGTGGAACTTAGTGAGCTAAAAACTTTTATCAGAAAAGGAAGGCAGCATTTGAATTCAAAAGAATACTGAAGGTAGGGACATACATAAAGGAAACACAAAGTGGATGGTTTAGTTCTGGACCATAGATCAACTTAAATTATTAAATGTGGGGTACATATTCATTAGAGTTGATGGCAGCTACATAAGAATGGTAGGAATATGGAGATGACAGGAAACACACTGGTAACAAAATATGGTACTTTTTTTGCTACCCAGATTAAAATGTCTAGCAACATTTTAAAATGCATATACCTTACTAATATATCAACTCCTCCGAGGCATTGTACACAAAATATAAACAGAACCCTTCAAATGAAAAAAGGGTATACCATATCGGTAAAAGCTACATTGGCAGAAAGACCTTATTGTTAACCTGTCTAGTTCCTGCCATTTTATCTACTTCTCCTCTATTTACAAACTTGCAGTCCTCACCCATAAAAAACTAAGGTTAAGAGAGCCAACACTGTGGTATAGAGGGATAATGCACTAACTATATCCTAGGCAACCCAGGTTTGACTAACGACATAGCTACTGGTGGGGGGAGCACTCATTTTGGTGTCCTCAGCAGGGAAGTGTGACTTATAGAGGGGTGAAGTCCTTGCATGTAAAATAAGCAAATGCAGAGAATAGGGATACAAAGGGGTAGGTCACAAATGCAAAATTCACCTGGTTGAAGCAGTCAGTGCCACAACTCTCCCAAGATGCTCTTGGGTTCAATACCAACCCAAGCCAAAGAACAGAGATAGTCTGGGGGCTGTATGAGAGGTAGACAGCCGTGGTGATGGATGGCACTGGTGTAAGCCAGAAGGAATGAAACAGATGGGCAGTAAAATAATAAAATTAAGTTTCATCAGTGATATAATAAAGTAGAAAAAAATGCTAGTAACCACCCATACAGGATCCATCTTTGGCATTTAGGTACCTTACAGTTTGGAGTTACACAATTAGCTCTTCTAGTTTCAATTAAAAGTCGCAGACAACATTATGTACCTGTCAGAAAAGAATGCCTAACCTTTAAAAATGTCTTAGTTTATATTCCCTTAAGTCCCTCACTTCAAAGGCAAGTTCTTCCTCATTTCATTTAATTCACACAATAGAGCTGAATATGTTCTTTATTAAAACCACATATTTAAATGTGGAACAACATTCTGTTTCCTAAGAGACTCACACAAAACCTTCAAAGGTTTAAAGTTCTCCCAGTACTAGACCTAAAATATTCTTGCTTGTGTCAGTGCACTAGCTAATGTCATATCTATTCCTACCTCCTCTTCCCTGTTTATACCTTATTTCCCTATTCAATAATGACTATGAGGATGCAAGACTGGCATCCACTTATAGTACAAGAATCATATTTTGCCCACGAGCTAATGTTCACACTGTTCACTTTTCATTAATACTCATTTGTTGTCATGTTTTATATCCCTCCTCCAAATCACAAATTTCCTTTCTCTTCCATTCTTATGAGACTGGCAAATTGTAGACCAACTCTATAAATTGTATCCCCCCTGCCTTTAAGCACCCTTGATTTGTTTAATTTTCATCTTGTAGTCATTCTATCTCAACATCCCCTTTGTTATCTAGCTGGCTGCACCACAGCCATAAGCTCTTCTTTCTTACCTGTCTAACTCATCTTTAGTCACATGATTCAAAGTAGATGACATCTCTCTCTCTCTCTTTCAGTCTTACTATACTGCAAGGTTATGAACGACAAGTTTTGGATTCATAGTTTTTTAGAAGCCTAGTTCACATTACCTCATTGATCTGCTTATATTTCTCTAAAATATGTTTTAATTGTACTGCAATAGATGCTGGCAGTTTCTGTTCTTTGTAAAGTGTACAACAATATTTTAATGCATTTTTTATTTTTATATTTTGCACTTGAGTATTGTTGTACTTGTATTTTTGTAGTTACTGGAGATTTTTTCAACAGGACTCTGCTGAAGTTTTTTTTTCAGTCAGATTGTCCTGGTAAATAAATGCAAGCAAAAGATAGACAGATAGGTAGACAGGTAGCTAGATAGATACATGATAGATGATAGATAGATAGATAGATAGATAGATAGATAGATAGATAGATAGATAGATAGATAGACTTGTTTCAATACAAACAGTCATACTCTTTGAAGTGTGCAAATAACAGAGAATTATAACTATCTTTTGAAACTTATACAAAGAAAAAGTCGGCGTCACTGCTAGATGGTTGTTTCACCAAAAAAGAACAAAACTGTAGCAACAGGTAAAGTGAAATCCCAACCACGATGAAGAAATGCAAAGATCTTCAGTACAAATCACTTCAGGTTAGACAGAAGAGCTCCAATAGCATGTATAATCCAAAAAGCTTTATTTACAGAAAATGAACGCTTTCGCGTGGTCCATCCACGCTTCTTCAGATAATAATCACTGAACAGCTGTTACATATTTATACATCCGCTAAGCGCGGGAAACTAGTTAATTAGGATAAAATAATTCTTATTTTTAAAAACTTTGTTATTTAAAATTGTGAATATTATACATTATCTATATACAGAAGTGTATACAATTCCTATATATCCAAATGTAAATTAAAAAAAGGGGGAACAAAAATCATGTGTATTAATAACCATGTTACGTAACAGTGTGTTATATGCAATGTGCACATTTATTATATTTAAGTTTCACATAGTTCCGATAACAAGACCAGTGAAATATATTTTGTCTGTATATGCTTTTAGATAAAATGTTATAAATTTATCTAAAGATAAAATAAATCATATGAATAATTAATATAAAATAAAATGAAACAAACTAATAGAAACAATATGGTGCTATCTGCTCTGTCAATAATAAGCAAATTTCATATTAGAATAACTATATATACAGATCTAAATATTATTATAAATGTGTACATTAAAATAAAAATCATTAAATATATATATATATATTATATGTCTGTGTGTACATAGAAAGTGAAAATATTTATATTACTCAGTATAAGAAGATGGCTATTAAATACATATGTATATCACATATCCATGTATGCATAGAAAGTAAACATATATATATTACTCAATATGATAAAATCCATGTAAATATATATATATAGTAAAAAGTAATATCTAATATATATATATATATATATATATATATGTATCTCTAAGTGTGCCCATAAAAAATATATGTATATATATGGGCACATATAAAACAGTTACTTTCTAGATATTAGTACAGGCTTAATAGATAAGTAATTGTTTATACCTGGAGGTATATGTGCGCCCAGTTTTAATATCCAGTTCAACTCTGCGAGAGCCAAATTATTCTCCAGATCCCCACCTCTATTGTTTTGTGATAGCACTTGTAAAACCCTGAAACAAAAAGAGTGAGTCGGATGCTCAACAATATGTTTAGCTAAAGCATTGGTTTCCACAGTCTTGCGGATATCATATAGATGGTTATATATGCATTCTTGTAGCCTCCTCTTAGTTAACCCTACATAGAATGCCTGGCATATATTGCATGTGCAAGGTAGATCAAGTTACGTCTGTTACAATCAGCATGAAAACGCGGATTAAAAACATAACCAGTATGGGGATGTTTGAAAACTTGTATTTCTGTTATATATTTACATCTATTGCATCTGTGGCATGGAAATGTGCCTTTATTCAGCAGATAAAGGCTGTTTATTCCTTCATCTTTCCTACTAGCCTCAATATTATAGTCACCACACAGAATCCTTTTAAGATTTCTACTGTTCTTATATAGAAATCTGGGGTTCTTACCCACAATGTCTTTGGTTTGCAAATCAATTGTTAAGATGTGCCAATTATCTACAATGACCTGTTGTATGTTCTTGATGTCACTAGTATATGTAATGGTATATTTTAAACATCTATCAGCTCCATCATCCCTTGTGTTGTTATTAAAAGGATGTTTATTATAATATGTATATTTATATTTGTTATCCTTTTTTGTAGGTATTTTATGTCCTAGGACTTCTTGTTTAATATGTCTAACCATGTCAGGATCATAGCCTCTATCAATGAATATAGTTTCCATAGAATGGGCCTCTTTCAATAAGTCTTCAATTGTACTACAAAGCCTAAGTATTCTTATAAACTGGCTTTTCACTATGCCATAAAAAGTATGCCTAGGATGCATACTATCAGATGTCAAAATGGCATTTCTCCAAACTGGTTTCCTGTATAGAGTGGAGGCTATATTACCCTCTGATGTTAATGTAAGTGTAACATCAAGAAAATTTATTTCTGTGGTGGAAATTTCTTTAGTGAACTTTAGGAAGGTAGTAGTAGTTCCTAGATATTGTAAAAATGTCTCAAATGTTTCTAAAGTGCCCTCCCAAATAATTATAATGTCATCCACAAAACGCTTGTAGAACTTAACAAATTTGAATTTCTCATTATTGAAGAGGTATAGCTTTTCCCACCAAAGGACTACCACTACTACTGCCTGCATCTATGTTTCATGGAGAAACAAATATGTCAGCTCCTTTGGGAGCTAATAACAACGAAGCTAATATAGTTGACACACCTCCTCCTAATCAAGAAGCCTTTCTTACTCATCCATTAGCTCCAGCTGCGGGAGCTATCCCTAAGAATACCTGTAGCGCATTACCATCATCGGCAACTTTTTTACCATATCAGAAACGGCAGTTTGCGCAACAAGCAAGAGGGCGGTCTCACAGCAGGGACTCCCGCAAAAAGAAATACTCAGCGGAACAGTTTGCACAGACCAGGAGAAGAAAAAACTGACTTCTGGTTTGCTCTATAATTATTCTTGCCATATTTTGGATGAATCAAGCATTAGTGTCCTAAATCGAGGGCTGAGCTTCATACCAGCGACTCCTGCTATACTAACAGCTACGCTGATTGATCTACGACTATTCTGTAGAACATTAAGCTTAAAATTATTATTTAATACTAATATCAGCTATGAACAAGAACCTAAACGTTATAGAAGTAGAAGTGTTTTTACACCAGCTATGCCACCACACATTGAATGTTTCTTAAGGGTTTGTGAAAACCGATATTATCATCTGTTTAATAATGTGACTAAAAAAGGTAGATTCTATAACCTTACACCAGCAGAAGTACGTTCTCTTAATGAACTAACACAGAATTCACACATAGTTGTAAAACCTGCGGATAAAGGAGGGGGAGTGGTAGTTTTGGATAGTCATATATATGTCACTAGTATGTTAGATATGTTATCTGAAGTTGATACATACACTCCATTAACTTTAAAAGAAGTAACCAACATTGTGAAAACAGTGAAAGATATTCTCTATGACCTCCTCATGTGTCGCCAAATAACTTTAGAAGTTTATGAATTTCTGTACATAGAATATCCCACCATACCAATAATTAAAGGGATACCTAAAATACACAAAGAAGAATATCCCGTCCCCCTTAGACCCATTGTATCAGGGGAAAATTGGACTACAGCACATGTCTCTATTTTTTTAGAAGATACCCTATGGCCAGTAGTGGATCATTTCCCTACTATACTTAAGGATACTTATGATCTGCTTAATAGTATAAATAAATTACAATTAAACAATAAACAACAGAATATATTAATAACGATGGATATAAAGAATCTATTCACATCGATACTGAATGATACCGGTATAGATTATATAAGAGATCTACTAACTAAAGAGACCACTTTTTCTAATGACAGTGTTATTTTAGTATGCCAGCTCTTAGATCTAGTACTCACAAATAATGCTTTCATATTTGGCGATACTTATTATTTGCAAAAATGGGGGGTAGCCATGGGCACCCCCTGTGGAAATACGTACGCCAACTTGGTAGTCCTCTGGTGGGAAAAGCTATACCTCTTTAACAATGAGAAATTCAAATTTGTTAAGTTCTACAAGCGTTTTGTGGACGACATTATAATCATTTGGGAGGGCACTTTAGAAACATTTGAGACATTTCTACAATATCTAGGAACCACTACTACCTTCCTAAAGTTCACTAAAGAAATTTCTACCACAGAAATAAATTTTCTTGATGTTACACTTACATTAACACCAGAGGGTAATATAGCCTCCACTCTATACAGAAAACCAGTTTGGAGGAATGCCATTTTGACATCTGATAGTATGCATCCTAGGCATACTTTTTATGGCATAGTGAAACGCCAGTTTATAAGAATACTTAGGCTTTGCAGTACAATTGAAGACTTATTGAAAGAGGCCCATTCCATGGAAACTATATTTATTGATAGAGGCTATGATCCTGATATGGTTAGACATATCAAACAAGAAGTCCTAGGACATAAAATACCTACAAAAAAGGATAACAAATATAAATATACATATTATAATAAACATCCTTTTAATAACAACACAAGGGATGATGGAGCTGATAGATGTTTAAAATATACCATTACATATACTAGTGACATCAAGAACATACAACAGGTCATTGTAGATAATTGGCACATCTTAACAATTGATTTGCAAACCAAAGACATTGTGGTAAGAACCCCAGATTTCTATATAAGAACAGTAGAAATCTTAAAAGGATTCTGTGTGGTGACTATAATATTGAAGCTAGTAGGAAAGATGAAGGAATAAACAGCCTTTATCTGCTGAATAAAGGCACATTTCCATGCCACAGATGCAATAGATGTAAATATATAACAGAAATACAAGTTTTCAAACATCCCCATACTGGTTATGTTTTTAATCCGCGTTTTCATGCTGATTATAACACACGTAACTTGATCTACCTTGCCACATGCAATATATGCCAGGCATTCTATGTAGGGTTAACTAAGAGGAGGCTACAAGAACGCATATATAACCATCTATATGATATCCGCAAGACTGTGGAAACCAATGCTTTAGCTAAACATATTGTTGAGCATCCGACTCACTCTTTTTGTTTCAGGGTTTTACAAGTGCTATCACAAAACAATAGAGGTGGGGATCTGGAGAATAATTTGGCTCTCGCAGAGTTGAACTGGATATTAAAACTTGGCGCACATATACCTCCAGGTATAAACAATTACTTATCTCTTAAGCCTGTACTAATATCTAGAAAGTAACTGTTTTATATGTGCCCATATATATACATATATTTTTTATGGGCACACTTAGAGATACATATATATATATATATATATATATATATATATATATATATATATATATATTAGATATTACTTTTTACTATATATATATATTTACATGGATTTTATCATATACTGAGTAATATATATATGTTTACTTTCTATGCATACATGGATATGTGATATACATATGTATTTAATAGCCATCTTCTTATACTGAGTAATATAAATATTTTCACTTTCTATGTACACATAGACATATAATATATATATATATATATTTAATGATTTTTATTTTAATGTACACATTTATAATAATATTTAGATCTGTATATATAGTTATTCTAATATGAAATTTGCTTATTATTGACAGAGCAGATAGCACCATATTGTTGTCTATTGCTTTGTTTCATTTTATTTTATATTAATTATTCATATGATTTATTTTATCTTTAGATAAATGTATAACATTTTATCTAAAAGCATATACAGACAAAATATATTTCACTGGTCTTGTTATCGGAACTATGTGAAACTTAAATATAATAAATGTGCACATTGCATATAACACACTGTTACGTAACATGGTTATTAATACTCATGATTTTTGTTCCCCCTTTTTTTAATTTACATTTGGATATATAGGAATTGTATACACTTCTGTCTATAGATAATGTATAATATTCACAATTTTAAATAACAAAGTTTTTAAAAATAAGAATTATTTTATCCTAATTAACTAGTTTCCCGCGCTTAGCGGATGTATAAATATGTAACAGCTGTTCAGTGATTATTATCTGAAGAAGCATGGATGGACCACGCGAAAGTGCTCATTTTCTGTAAATAAAGCTTTTTGGATTATAAATGCTATTGGAGCTCTTCTGTCTAACCTGAAGTGATTTGTACTGAAGATCTTTGCATTTCTTCATCGTGGTTGGGATTTCACTTTACCTGTTGCTATCTTTTGAAACTTGTGAATGTCTTATCGGCCCATTTCATGACTGAAAATAGTTTGTGAACCAGCCCACTTACCTGTACAACAAAGTGAGTAAGTAAATAAATCAATAACAATAGTAAAACTGTAAGTGTTTTAAATAGGGTTTTGAAAGAAAGTTCATATAATGAAGGATGCACTACATATATACAAATACATACAAATATTTTAAGCACAAGCATTAATGCCCTTCTAGCCTGCTACTACACCAAAACAGTTTTACCATAATAAGTATTCAGGCTGTTCTTAAAAATATCTAAACTAGTGCTTGTTTTAATATAATTTGGTTGCCTATTACATGCATTAGCTGATCCCTCAGACAGCCCATTAGTACACTTCTCATTCCTATAGAATCTTTTACATAGATTATCTGATGATTCTCTACTACTTTTTGATAACCCCAAATATTCCCAGAGGTAGTTGTCTCTATACCTGAATAAGATTTCCTCTTAAATATCTATAAGAGACACTATACAAGTTCAGCTATTTTAGTTTTTCATAATAATTTAAATTTTCACATCAATGGATGCTCTTGATATATTTCTGCTGTACTCTTTCCAGTTTACTCATGCTTGTTTTTTTAAAAGGTTTCCATATTGTTATTCCATACTCAAGTTTGGGCCTAATGTAAGAAACAAACAATAACTTCATCATTTCTGATTTCTTAGACTTTATAAATATTTTTATGCAACCTACAGTTCTATTACTATCATAAACCAAATGGTTGATATGATCAGAAAAACTCAAAACTGGATCTACCCATATACTCAGGTCCTTAGATGAATCTACAGTTTCAATCACTGTGTGCTGTATTAAATATTAACCTTTTAATTCATGTGTCCCAAATCTCATATGCTTAGTTTTTTTATGTATTTGTCAGCATATTATTCTCCTGTGCCCAAATGGTCAATTTAGTTTTAGTTAAGTTTTTTTGCAGACATGCCTTATCTGTAACACAATTAATCAGTGTACCCAGTTTGAGATAATCTGCATACATTCTGTAGAACACTTCAGATGAAAATGATTGGTCTGAAAGATACAATCTAAACATGTAAGGGCTAAGGACAGAGCCCTGTGGGACACCTTGACAGTAACCAAGGATTTCACCTGCTCAGCTGCTGTATGATGCTTGCCATATTCTATTTGCAAGCCATGCAGCTATCTTATCAAGAGTAAATCAATACCTATCTGTTGCAATTTATTGATCAGTGTTCTGTGTATGACCATGTCAAATTCTGAAGTTAAATCTATATAAGTTACATCAGAGCACACTTTTTCATTCATAGCTGCTATTATATTATTTCATTGTTCTTGTTGATTTGCAAGACTAGATTACAACACTATTGTCAGTTTACACTTAATGGCCCATTGCTATATTCTGTGCTTTCTTTGGGAAATTTTCCCAGAGATAAAATTAGTGGAGGGTACTAACCTCATTCCACAACTGAAAAGAGCTGTTACTAGACAATATAGTGTGCGGTAAACACACGTGTATACACGTGCAAGTCAAGCCAAACACACACACATACACACACACACACACACACACACACACACACACACACACACACACACACACACACACACACACACACACATGGAATTATTATAGTTATAGATTCATTCACAATATATTTTTCTACCTAGAAATATTTTACTCTAACTTCACAATTTGGCTCCAAAGCAAGTGTGATGCCCTTGCACTGGTCCAGTAATCAAGGAGCCTCAATCCTCACCACTAGCACCAGTGAGGGACATGCACATTGGAAGGATGATAAGTACACACAGAGTAAAGTACATTTTCCCTTAAGAGCACACAGAGTTCACAGTCAGTTTTGGGCTGGTTTCTCCCTCTCTCTCCAGATCCCCAATAAGTCTCCCCACAGCTATAGGGTTAAGATCTTAGCAAGAGTGGTCAAGCCAAAATCTCCAGCACCCTCTCTGTCCAACCAGTGCTTCATGTCACTGTCCAAGTAGCTGACACACACACACTTTGAGAATTGATTTATATCCAAAGACACAGACACTCCTGGAGAAGGCTGGCATGGATTCACTAGCTATGCCCCCTTCTGCCCAGACTATAAGGTAGTAATCACTGCCACCAACCACCTCTTTATCAGCTACTATAAGGCCGTTCCCAAAGCACGACCAATTCTACTGTGCAATGCTACTATTTTACAAATGATAAGTGTGACCAAGGCCAAGACTATTTAAGAGTGGCCTGTACAGCATCATCAAATACATATGCAAGTACTCTAAGAGCTTACATATCTCTAAACAAACCAGCCACAATTAAAATGTTTAACTATATTTAATAATAAATAATAAAAGCATAAGACAATACTCAGTAACACGACACAGTGAAAACAGAGATCAGAATCACAGGAAATATTTTAAAACAACATTGCAGGACAGTCTCAAATAAATACAGAAGACATCTGGACTGATCTTGCTATATTCCTATCTATCTCTAAAAGAAATACGATGATCTAAGTCTTACTTGTAGACCAAGACAAGAAGTGCTGATAAGAGAATGTTGTCAGATCCAAAGACTCACTCTCTGAGATAGTTCTTAAATTACTGTGAAACATTTCTGCTGGGTTATCTCAGATTGCATCATTATTGTTGTCTCTGTGTCAAAATGCATCTCTCAGAAGTTGCCTGGAACTGGAAGTTATAAAACCAGTTAAATACTTTTACCCTTGAAACCTGTAATTATTTCTGTTTCCAGACAATAGAAAGAATTTCTAGCCGCTGACATTCTGTCTCTTTACTGTATTAACTAACTTCATAGCCCATCATAAACGCTTTACTTATTTTCTCAGAGTTTGCAAGTTAACTCTGTATGTTCCAACTTTTACCATGAAAACATATGTTTTGCATAGGCATATAGTCCATATACATTTCTGCTCTTTTCCAGTAGGGTGTACTGTGGTTACATTTCTGATGTTCAGCACATAACACACAGTTTAGCACACCATTCTGCACCAGCAGTTTAATACACACATAACATATAGTTTTCTTACATTTGTAAGACAAGCCTAGGGATCATATTAATATTTACAAATGACATAGGACTATTTCAAAATTCTAGCTAGCTGGGCTGGCAACCTCACAATTCCCACCTCCCCCATGAGAAGTCAAGGTAATTTTTCAAGTGATCCTTTAGAAAAGTTGCTTGAGATGGTTGAGCCTATCTGGGAATATCTTACCCCATTCCCTGTCTTAAGAGCCCATCTGCATTGGCATTGCTAACCCCACTGCAGTGCTGCATTGTCATATCATATGCTTGCAATCCTTAGCTCCACTTTAGTAACATGGCATTTTGATGGGTGGCTCAATGTAGCCATGTTAAGGGATTGTGGTTTGTAACTACAGTGAATTTCCTTCCATACAAATAAGGCCAAAGTTTCTGCAGTGCCCACACTATGGCTAGACATTCTTTTTTAAATCTGCATAGCATTCTCCCCTGGGTTGGAGGCTACAACTGAGATAAACCACTGGGTGCTCTTTTCCATTTGAAGAAATCTGGCAAAGTTCAGCCCCCACTACATGGTTTGAAGTATCCACTTGCAGAACAAATTATTTGCTGTAATCTGGAGTGTCCAACACTGGGGGTCCTTCTAAAGCTCCTTTAAGTTTCTGCAATGCCTGCTCACATGCTGGGGGTCCACAATTCCTTATCTGGCCTGTTTTTCCCTGTCAGATCTCTGAGGGGAGCAGCTATGGTACTATAATTGGGGACAAACTTTCTATAGTACCCTGTTGTCCCTAAAAATCCCCTCAAGTGCTTTTTGGTAAGAGGTGCAGGCCATGCCTGAATGGCTTCCACTTTGGCAAATTATGGCCTTATTTTACCACTCCCCACTCTATATCCTAGGTAGGAGACCTCTGCCATACCCACCTGACATTTGCTGGGCTTAATGGTCAACACTGCCCTCCGTAGTCTGCCCAGCACTTCCCTAACATGCTGAAGGTGCTCTTGCCAGGAATTGCTATAGATGGCAATATCATCTAGGTAAGCAAGGGCAAAATCTCCTGCTCCTGCTAGGATATGATCTAAGAAACTCTGGAAAGTTGCTCAGCCATATTTCATCCCAAAGGGCATATTTGTGAATTCATACAAGCCAAACCAAGTCATAAATGCTGGCCACTCTCTAACACTTGGAGTCAAGGGCACCTGCCAGTAATCCTTGGTAAGATCAATGGTGGTAAGATACTTATTCCCACCCAGCAGCTCTGGGGCTTCATCTGTCCTAGGCATAGGGTAAGCATCTAACTCAGACTATCTCATTTCTTGTAGTCCACACAGAACCTGGTGCTGCCATCCTTCTTGATACCAACAACAGTGGGGAGGCCCAAGGACTCAGGGACTCCTGAATTACCCCTAGTTCCAACATTTCCTGCATCTCTTCCCTCAAAGTCTGTTTGACTCTCTCAGGTACCCTATAAAAAGCCTGGCTAATAGGCCTTTGGGGTCCTGTATCCACATGGTGCTGCACTAGGTGGTTGCATCCTTGTTTCCCAGTGAACATGTCCCCAAACTCCTGTAGCACTGCTCAGATTTCTTGAACCTGGGTAGGGGATAGCTGCTGGGACACTGCTACCCATTCCACTGAGGCATCACTATGAGCCTCACTGAGAAGATCATTCAACAGATCTCCCTCAGACTCCTCCTGCAATCCACTTGAAAATCTTACCACAGTGGCCTCCCTATCATAGTAAGGTTTCATCATTTTAACATGGTACAATTTGTGTGCCTGCCTCCTGCCTAGCAGTTCTACCATGTAGTTAACATCAGTGACCTTCCTTACCACCTTCTGGAGTCCCTCCAAAGCTGCCAGCAGCTTGTTGTGTCTGACAGAAATGAGAATCATTACCTGCTGCCCTACAGCATACTCTCTATCTTGAGCATTCCTGACATACCAGACCTTTTTCTACTGTTGAGCTTCTGCCAGGTTCCCCTGGGCCAAGCACTTGAGTTATCTGAGCCTTGTCCTGAGGAGTAGGACATATGCCACAACAGACTTCTTGTGGGATTCACACTTACCCTCCCACTTATCTCATGTTAAATCTAGAGGTCCCCTCACCCTATGCCCATACAACAACTCAAAGGATGAAAAACCTGTGGATTCCTTGGGAACCTCTCTGTAAGCAAACAACAGATGGGGAAAATATTTGTCCCCAGCCCTCTTAAACTGGTCTGCAAATGCTCATAGCCTGGATTTGAGTGTAGAGTTTAACATCTCAACAAGACCATTAGTCTGGGGATGGTAGGGAGTGGTCTTTAGGTGCTTCAACCCACAGTACTTCCACAGACAAGCCAGCAGGTCTGACATGAAATTGGCACCTCTGTCAGTCAGTATTTCATTTGAGAAACCTACCCTGCTGAAAATCTCTAACAAAGCATTTGCCACCTTTTCTGCCTCAGTGGAGGACAGAGCCACTGCCTCGGGGTATCTGGTAGCATAATCTACAACCACTAGGATATACTATTTCCCTGTGGAACTTGGGATACTCAGAAGCCCCACAATATCCATAGCTACTCTCTGAAATGGCTCCTCAATCACAGGCAAAGGCATCAAAGGAGCTTTCACTTTATTTCCTGCCTTGCCTACATTTTGGCACTACTCACAGGTCCTGCAGTACCCTGTTACATCTCTGAAATTCCCAGGCCAAATAAAGTTCTGCATAATAAGTCTCTTCATATGTTTTATGCCCATGTGACCTGCAAAGGGAATATCATGGGCTATGGCTATAAGTGCCAGACAGTAGGCTCTGGGCACTGCCAACTGCTGTATTCTCTCACCTTCTAGCCCTCGCTCTGGAGTCCACTCTCTACACAGTAACCCTTTGTCCCAGTATACAGATTCCTCCTTCCCTTTAGAATCAGGTGCCTCACTAGCTACCTCTCTCAGGCCTCTTAATGTAGAGTCTGAGAGTTGAAGCTGTCTCAACTCTCTCTTTGTAACCCTTCCTACCTTCCCTTCCATAGGAAGTCTGGTATCCTCTGACAGCGGTGCCTCACTGTCAGCCTGGGTACTACTACTCACCTCTGTCCTTACAGTCACTCTGGCCAAGGAAATGTCAGTACCCACAAGCAGCTGTGGCTCACCTTCAGTCTCACAGCTACAGGGTAGCACCCTCCCTGAAGTAACCACCTCATCAGTCCTGATTGCAAGTGTGAGGTCTGTCTGGATCTCCCACAGGCTACCAGGCCCACATGCTTGTCTCCTAGCTTGACTGCGTGTAACTGCATAAGCATATGGTACTGCCTCATCCAAATCCTTCCCTATCAGGACATCTGCAGGATGGTATTTCAGTACACTTGTTGTCTCAAGACAACCTACTATTGGCATTTGGACTTTCCCACTTACTGGCTCTCTCACATTTTGTTCCTCACCTTGCCTCTGTGGACATCTATATGCCACATGGTCTCACTGGTTACATTCAAAACATTTAACCCTAGATCCTGGATGTGTACCTGGACTAGTGGCTTACCCTGCTACTGGCAGATTCTGTTTGGGCTGCCCACCATGGGTTCCTTTAGCCCCCTGAGCAGTACTGGAGGTCCCTTTCCTGTGCAGCGATGCCCTGCTTGCTAGGAATAGGTCTCACTTCTTCCCGAACTTCTGTGATGTTGCACATTGTCTAACAGCCAACCAGATCCTCATGTCCTCAGGCAAAGTGCTAAGGGCTTGTCCCTTCACCAAAATGTCTTCCAACCCTTCAAAAGTGGTGACCTGACATCCACTCACCCACCTATGAAAATAAGTGCTCAGTTCAGCAACATATTCACGCACACTTTCATCTGCCTTGTGTCTATGCTCACACAACTTTTTCCTATAAGTTTCAGGTGTTAACTTAAAAAATTCTAACAGACAATTCTTAACAGCAGTATAATCAACACATTCACAAACAGTTACTGCTTTACAATGGAGTAAGGAAGTCAGGAACTGTACTCAAAGGCTTCGTTCATCATCATACTGTTTACATACCCTTTCAAACATATGAATGAAACTATCAAAATTATCCCCCTCTGTAATCTGTGGCAGAAATTTAGTGAACTTTTGTGCTGGGATCCAGTTACTCCCTGCCCCATTACCTCCATGACTTGGTGAAGAGTCAGCTTCTCCTTTTCATGCTGCCCCTGCCTTTCCTTCTCCTCAGCTTCCAGGCATAGCCGTTTCTCATTCTCCTCAGCCTGTAGACATCTCAGTCACTCTGCTGCTTCTGTTTACAAATGCCTGGCCTCCAACTCAAGTCCCTTTAGCTCCAGATGGATATTTAAGTCCTCTGCAGAAAGGCTGAGCTGTCTATTCTCTGAGTGTTGTATATCTCCACAGCCAGTCTGATCTCCCTTCTGATTGCTGTTTTCTGATGCAGCTGTGACCAAAACTGCAATTATGTCTGCTTTAGTCAGATTTCCATGCACCAGTCCCTTAGCCTGGCACATCTCAGTCAACTTTCTCCTTTTCAGCTTGCCATACTCCTCTGCTGACATGCTTGCCTGCTCTCCCTTACTAACTAAGCTAACAAAAGAAATAAAACAGTTATGGTCTGAGCTCTGAATATTCACTGAGAGGCTGATTTAGAGTACAAAAACACCTTCAGTGATCACTGTACACAAGCTACAGGAATTCACTATCCACACCACTACAAGCAAATTGCCAACCAATTAATATGTGGTGTGGATATCCCACCACTGCCAACCAATTAATATGTGATGTGGATATCCCACCACTTCCAACCAATTAATATGTGATGTCCATGCACTGACCCAGTAATCATGGAGCCTCAATCCTCATGATTAGCACCAGTGAGGGGGTCCACATTGGGAAGGATAACAAATACACACAAAGTAAAGTACAATTTCCCTTAAGAGCACACAGAGATCAAGTCAGTCTAGGGCAAGTTCTCCCTTTCACTCCAGATCCCCAACAAGATTCCCCACTGGCACAGCTACAGAGAGGGGTCCTTAGCCAGGGTCCCAAGCCAAGTCCTCCTAGCACTCTCTCTATTCAACCAGTGCTACATGTCCCTGCCCAAGTAGCTGACACACACACACACACACACACACACACACACACACACACACACACACACACACACACACACACACACACACACATATTTTGAGATATGAGTTATATACAAACACACAGGCACTTCTGGGGAAGGCTGGTGCAGGTTCTCCAGCTATGCCCCCTTCTCTCTAGACTATAAGGTAGACATCACTGCCACCAGGACCCCTACTTATCAGCTACTCTAAGGCCCTTCCCAAGGGGTGTTTGATTATACTTTGCAATATTATTATCCAAATAGTAAGTGGATGAACAGCAAGGCGCATTTCGAGTGGCTTTATACAGTATCACAATATACAAGCAATGTACTCTAGAATTTAATTTATCTCTGCAAAACATCCACAGTTGAAAGGTTTAAAATTATTTAATAATAAATAATAAAAACACAAGACAAATCTTCCCAATTCAACACAGTGTTAGTCAAGAGTTCAAAAATAACAGGAAAATGCTTAAAATAATAATGTAGAATAGTCTGACATAAATATAGAAAACAGATTTATTTATTTAGTTCTTAAGAGAAATAGTAAAGTCTAAGATCCCACTTACAGACAGATCAAAGCAAGTGCTAGTGAGAGGTCAGTTTTGAAGACAAATGCAACTCCAAGTTTTAACATTCCTTTGGTCTTGCACTTGGCCAGGAAACTACATTAATAAAAGAAATTATATATCTAAAATCTAGCAATTAACTCTGGTCTCAAAACAATAGAAAGAATTCCTCAGTACAAATTTTATGTCTCCGAGCTTTGAAATCAGTCATACAATGCTTGACTTCAGCTTTCTTCCAGCAGAGTGCATTATGGTTACATTTTTTGAAGTTTAACATTTAACACACTTTTCTTACATTTTAAGAGGGCAAGCCTGTGGATTATATTCTTATTTAAAATGACATAGAATTATCTAAAAATTCTATCTAGCTAGGCTGGCAGCCTTTGCATATCTTTACACTTACCATTTGTATAATAGTAACACTGCACAGTAGAATTGGTCACCCTTTGAGATGGGCCTTATAGTAGCTGATAAAGAGGTGGTTGGTGGCAGTGATTACTACCTTATAGTCTGGGCATAAGGGGTCATATTTAATGAATCTGTGCCAGCCTTACCCAGGAGTGTCTGTGTGTTTGGATATAAATCAAATCTCAAATTGTGTGTGTGTGTGTGTGTGTGTGTGTGTGTGTGTGTGTGTGTGTGTGTGTGTGTGTGTGTGTGTGTGTGTGTGTGTGTGTGTGTGTGTGTGTGTGTGTGTGTGTGTGTGTGTGTGTGTGTGTCAGCTACTTGGAAAGGGCCATGAAGCACTGGTTGGACAGAGAGGATGCTGGAGGTGTTTTGGCTTGACCACTAGGCTGAGATGCTAATCCTACAGCTGTGCCAGTGGGTAGTCTTCTTGGGGATCTGGAGAGAGAGGGAGAAACCAGCCCCAGGCTGACTGTGATCTCTGTGTGTTCTTAAGGGAAATTGTACTATATTGTGTGTGTACTTGTCCTCCTCCTAATGTGCACATCTCTCACTGCTGCTAGTGGTAAGGAATGAGGCTCCTTGATTACTGGACCAGTGCAGGGCCATCACATATTAATTGGTAGCAGTGGTGCGATATCCACATCAAATATTAATTAGTTGATAGTGTTGAGTTAGCCACATCACATATTAATTGGCTTGTAGTGGTGTGGATATTGAATTCCTGAAGATTTTTGTACTCTTAATCAGCCATGCAGTGAACATTCAAAGTTCACATCACAATTCTTTTATTTTTTTTTCTTAACTTAGTTGCTCAGAGAGAGCAGGCAAGCATGTCAGCAGAGGAGTATGGCAAGCTGACAAGGATCCAATTGGCTGAGATGTGCCAGGCTAAAGGACCGCTGCACTGTAACCTGACTAAGGCAGACACGATTGCAGCTTTAGTCACAGCTGCATCAGAGAATAGCAACCAGGAGGACAATCAGACTGACCGTGGAGATGTACAACTCTCAGGAAATGGGCAGCTCAGCCTCTCCACAGAGGACTTAAAAATCCATCTGGAGTTAAAGACACTTGAGTCAGAGGCCAAGCATTTGGAAATAGAAGCAGCAGAGAGACTGAGGTATTTAGAGACTGATGAAAATGAGAAAATGTGATGCCTGAACACTCAGGAGAAGGAAAGGCAAAGGCATAATGAAAAGGAAATGCTGAATTTTTGCCAGAGTCATGGCGGTAATGGTGAAGGTAGTAACTGAACCCCAGAAGCAACAAAGTTCAGTAAATTTCTTCCACAATTTGCAGAGGAGGATAATTTTTATAGTTTCATTCATATGTTTGAGAGGGTATGTAAACAGTATGATGTTGACCAAGGGATCTGGGTACAGTTCCTGAACCCTTTACTCCATGGTAAATTTGTAACTGTTCTTTCCAAACTGTCTGATAATGACTGTTTAAATTATAATGTAAAGAACTGTTTGCAAGAATTTTTTAAGTTAGCACCTGAAGCTTATAGGAAAAGTTTTGTGAGCATAGATGCAAGGCAGATGAAAGTGTGGGTGAATATGTTGCTGAACTAAGCACTTATTTTCATAGGTGGGTGAGTGGATATCAGGTCACCACTTTTGAAGGGCTGGCAGATCTTTAGGTGAGGGAACTAGCCCTTAGCAGTTTGCCCGAGGACATGAGGATCTGGCTAGCTGATAGACAATGCGCTATTGTAGATAAGTTGGGGAAGAAGGGAGACCTATACCTAGCAAACAGGGCATCACTGCACAGCAAAAGTACACCCAGTGCTGTTCATGGGTCTAAGGGAACCCATGGTGGGCAGCCAAGACTACCCCAAAAGAATCTGGCAGTAGCCGGGGAAGCCACTAGTCCACTGAATACTGATGTTCCCTTGGACAGAGTAACTGCAAAAGTAGAGGTGAGTAGTCATACCCAGGCTGACAGAGAGGCAGCGCTGTCAGAGGATTCCAGACTTCCTGTGGAAGGGGAGCTGAAAGGGTTACAAAGATAGCATTGAGACAAGCTCAGCTCTCAGACACTACATTACAAGGCCTGAGGCAGGTAGCTAGTGAGGCACCTGATTCTCAGGGGAAGGGAGAATCTGTATACTAGGACAAAGGGTTACTGTATAGAGAGTGGATCCCTGAGGGAAGGCTAGAAGGTGAGAGGATACAGGAGTTGGTAGTGCCTATAGCCTACTGTCTGGTGCTTCTAGTCATAGCCCATAATATTCCCTTTGCAGGTCATATGGGCATAAAACATACAAAGAGACATATTATGCAGAACTTCTATTGGCCTGAAATTTCCAGAGATGTAACACGGTACTGCAGGACCTGTGAGCAGTGCCAAAAGATAGGCAAGGCAGGAGACAAGGGGAGAAGTCCTTTGATGCCTTTGTCTCTGATTGAGTAGCCATTTCAGAGGGTAGCTATGTATCTTGTGGGGCCTCTGTTTACCCTAAACTCCACAGGGAAAAAGTATATCCTAGTGGGAGTAGATTATGCTACAAGACACCCTGAGGCAGTAGCTTTGTCCTCCATTGAGGCAGAAAGGGTGGCAAATGCTTTGTTAGAGATTTTAGCAGGGTAGGTTTCCCAAAAGAAATACTGACTGACAGAGGTGCCAATTTCATGTAAGACCTGCTGGCTTGTCTGTGGAAGTACAGTGGGGTGAAACACCTGAAGACCACTCACAACCATCCCCAGACTAATGGTCTTGTTGAGATGTTAAACGCTACACTCAAGTCCATGCTACGGACATTTGCTGATCAGTGTAAGAGGGACTGGGACAAATACTTGCCCCATCTCTTTGCTAACAGAGAGGTTCCCCAGGAATCCACTGGCTTTTCAGCCTTTGAGTTGCTGTATGGGCATAGGGTGAGGAGACCTCTAGATTTAATTCGAGATGAGTGAAAATGTGAGTGTGAATCCCACAAGGAGCCTGTTGTGGTATATGTCCTAAACCTTAGGACAAGGCTCAGTGAAATCATTGTATTGGCCCAGGAAAACCTGGCAGAAGCCCAATAACAGAAAAAGGTCTGGCATGACAGGAATGCTGGAGCTAGAGAGTATGCTGTAGAGCAGCAGGTAATGTTTCTCATTACTGCCAGAAACAAAAAGCTGCAAGCAGCTTGGGAGGGACCCTACAAGGTGGTAAGAAAGGTAAGTGAGGTTAAATACATGGTAGAGCTGCTAGACAGGAGGCAAGACCACAAATTGTACCATGTTAACATGATGAAACTTTACCATGATAGGGAGGCCCTTGTGCAGAGTATTTGCAGTGTACTGCAGAAGGAGTCTTAGGGAGATCTGGTGATTGATCTCCTCAGTGAAGCTTGGACTGACAGCTCAGTGAAAGGGGTAGCAATGTCTCAGCAGCTATCTCCTACCCAGGTTTGAGAAATCCGAGCAGTGTTAAAGGAGATTGGTGACATGGTCACTAGGAAACCCCGCTGCACCCACCTGGTGCAGCACCAGCTGTATACAGGACCCCAAAGGCCTATTAGGCAGGCCCCTTATTGGATGCCTGAGAGAGTCAAAAAGACTCTGAGAGAGGAGATACAGGAGATGTTGGAACTAGTGGTAATTCAAGAGTCCAACACTCCCTGGGCCTTCCCAGTGGAGCTGGTGCCAAAGAAGGATGGTAGCACCAAGTTCTGTGTGTATTACAGGAAATTAGTCACACGGAGTCATATGCCTACCCCATGCCTAGGACAGATGAGGCCCTAGAGCAGCTGGGTGGGGCTAAATATCTTACCACTACTGAGCTTACCAAGGGTTACTGGCAGGTGTCCTTGACTCCCAATGCTAGAGAGAGATCAGTCTTTGTGACTCCATTTGGCTTGTATGAGTTCACAAACATGCCCTCTGTGATGAAAAATGCCCCAGCAACTTTCCAAAGGCTGGTAGATCATATCCTAGCAGGAGCAGGAGGGTTTGCCTTTGTTTACCTAGATGATATTGCCATCTACAACCATTCCTGGCAAGAGCACCTTCAGCATGTCAGGGAGGTGCTGGGTAGACTCCAGAGGACAGGGTTGACCATTAAGCCCAGCAAATGTCAGGTGGGCATGGCAGAGGTCTCCAACCTGGGACATAGAGTGGGGAGTGGTATGATCAGCCCAGAACCTACCAAAGTGGAACCCATTCAGGCATGGCCTGCACCTGTTACCAAAAAGCAGGTGAGGGTATTCTTATGGACAGCAGGCTACTACAGAAAGTTTGTCTTCAGTTATAGTACCATAGCTGCTCCCCTCATAGACCTTACAAGGAAAAACAGGCCAGATAAGGTAGTGTGGACCGCAGCATGTGAGCAGGTATTCCAGAAGCTTAAAGAAGCTCTGGGAGGACTCCCTGTCTTAGCCAGTCCAGATTACAGCAAATAATTTGTTGTGCAAGGTGGATGCTTCAAGCCATGGGGTCGGGGCTGTACTTAGCCAAATATCATTAGAGAGAGAAGTAGTGTATCTCAGTCATAGGCTTCAACCCAGGGAGGAATGCTATGCAGCTGTAGAAAAGGAAAGTCTAGCTACAGTGTGGGCACTGCAGACTCATTAGCCTTATCTGTATGGAAGAAAATTCACTGTAGTTGCAGATCACAATCCCCTAACATAGTTACACCATGCCAGCTGGCAAAATGCCAAGTTGCTAAGATGGAGCCTAGGGTTGCAAGAATATATGTCAGTGCAGCATTGCAGTGGGGTTAGCAATGCCAACACAGAACGGATCTCAAGACAGGGAATGGGGTAAAATATTCTCAGATAGACCTAACCCTCTCAAGCAACATTTCTCAAGGGTCACTTGAAAAACTACCTTGTGTTCTCCAGGGGGAGAAGATATGTGACGATATGTGAATGCTGCCAGCTTAGCTATATATAATTTTGTAGATGATTCTATATCATTGTAAATATGAATATAATCCACTGTCTTGTCCTCTTAAAATGTAAGAAAACTGTATTAAATGTTGAACTTCAAAAAGGTAATCACAGTGCACTCTGCTGAAGGAAAGCTGATAAGTCAAGCATTTTATGACTGATCTCAAAGCTCGAAGAATAATGGCTGGACTGAGGAATTCCTTCTTTTGTTTTGAGACCAAAGTTAATTGCTAGATTTTACATATATAATTTCTTTTATTAATAAAGTTTCCTGTCCAAATGCAAGATCAAAGAAATGTTAAAATTCTTAAGTTTCTGTTAACCTGGGAACCAGAGAAGAATGATATAATCCAAAATGAGTCAGAAGCGATGAATGATTTTTAAGACTTTCCCAGAGAGAAAGAATCAGAGCATTTTGCATTTGTCTTCAGAAATGACCACTCACTAGCACTTGGTTTGCTTTGTCTGTATGTAAGTAGGATCTTAGACTTTAGAGTTTCTCTTAAGAAAAAGAAAATAGTACGTTTAGACTAGCTGTTTTCTATATTTATGTCAGGCTATTCTACAATATTATTTTAAGCATTTTCCTGTGATTTCTGAACTCTTGACTAGTACTGTGTTGAATTGAGAATATTTGTCTTGTGTTTTTATTATTTATTATTAAATATTTTAAACCTTTCAACTGTGGCTGTTTTGTGTCGAGATAATTTAAGCTCTAGAGTACATTGCATGTATATAGTGATACTGTACAAACCCACTCCAAATAAGCCTTGCTGTTTGTCCACTTACTATTTGGATAATAATATTGCACAGTATAATCGGACACCCTTTGGGAAGGGCCTTAGATTAGTTGATAAGTAGGGGACCTGGTGGCAGTTATTTTTACCTTATAATCTGGAGACAAGGGGGCATAGCTGGAGAACCTCTGCCAGCCTTCCCCAGGAGTGTATGTGTGTTTGTATATAACTAATATCTCAAAGTGTGTGTGTGTCAGCTACTTTGGCAGGGACATGAAGCACTGGTTTGATACAAAGAGTGCTAGGAGGACTTAGCTTGGGACTCTGGCTAAGGACCACACTCTATAGCTGTGCTAGTGGGGAGTTTTAATGGGGATCTGGAGTGAAAGGGAGAGACCAGTCCCAGACTGACCGTGATCTTTGTGTGCTCTTAAGGGAAATTGTACTTTACTGTGTGTATATTTGTTATCCTTCCCAGTGTGGATGCATGTCACTAGTGTTAGTGGTGAGGATTGAGGCTCCTTGATTACTGGGCCAGTCCACGGGCATCACAGGAAATATGACCAAGGCCAAGGCTACTTAAGACTGGCCTGTACAGCATCACCAAATACATATGCAAGTACTCTAGGAGCTTAAATATCTCTAAACAAACCAGCCACAATTAAAAGGTTTAACCATATTTAATAATAAATAATAAAAGCAAAAGACAATACTCAATAACTCAACACAATGACAACAGAGTTCAGAATCACAGAAAAACAGCATTGTAGGACTGTCTCACATAAATACATAAAACATGTAGACGGATCTTACTATATTCCTATCTATCTCTAAGAGAAATACTACAAGCTAAGTCTTAATTACAGAGCAAGGCAAGAAGAATGTTGTCAAATGCAAAGACAAATACAATGTCAAATGCAAAGACAAATACAAAAAGCTACTGCACGATAGAGCAAAATCCCAAAAAGGGAAGGCATCTCTGATCAGCACTAGCAAGAAACTATGATCCCTCATAAAGTCATCTAAGGCCAGCTTTGAAATATAAATTGCACAAGATGCTAAAGATAATCATAAGGCCTTCTTTAGTTATGTCAGGATCCTGGGTGGCAACTCCCAGATATGCTCTGAGTTAGTGCAAAATGACAAAAAATACACTGAACCCACAGACATTGCCAACATCCTGGCAGACAGGTTCAGTGCAATCTTCTCCCCCACCCCCAAAAGAGCAAATGTCTATCCCAACAGAGTGGAGCCTCCCTGGCATCACAGATGCACAGGTGAGAGTGGCCCTCTCCGAAGCAAAAAACACAGCATCAATGGGAACGGACGGTGTCTCGGGTTGCGTCTTACACGAGCTCCAAGAAGAACTGAACCCTCACATAAAGTCACTGTTCAATCTCAGCCTTACTACAGGATATGTATCCAAGGAATGGCTTACAGCAACAGTGGACCCGCTCCACAAAGGTGGTGCCACAACGGACCCCAGAAACTATCGCCCTATAAGCCTGACTAGACTGGTCTGCAAAGCTATGGAGCATATCATCATGGAACTCATAAAGAATGACACTGGGAACTTTCAGACACTGGATCTTACCCAATTCAGCTTTGTTAAGGGCAGATCTTGCCTTTTGAATCTGGTTGACTTTTTTGAAACAGTTACCAAGGCCATAGATGAAGGGAAGGTAGTCCACACAGCCTACCTGGACTTCGCAAAAGCCTTCGATACAATACCCCACTCGGGCATCATAAATAAGCTCACCAGCTTAAATATCAACCCCTATGTCACAAGATGGGTTTCAAAATGGCTTAGGGATAGAACCCACATGGTCAGAATCACAAGTGCCATGTCAGACTCTAAACCAGTTACAAGTGGCGTCCCACAAGACTCAGTCCTGGGACCTCTCTTGTTCGGTATATATTTCTCTGAGGTACAGGCTAACACGGGAGGATTATGGCTGATCAAGTTCGCAGATGACTGCAAACTAGGTGCCATAATCGAATCTCTGGCTGACACAAGCATCCTCCAAAAGGGTCTCACAGAGATGGATAACTGGTGCCAGAGCCATGGCCTAAAGCTAAATGCCAAAAAGTGCATAGTCATCCCGTTTGGGAAAAATAAAGTGCTCACAAATTACCACATAGGTGGTAATCCATTAAGTACAGAAGAAGTAATTAGGGATTTGGGGACCCAAGTTGATAGTAATCTCTCCTTTGACAATCATGTGGCCAAAGTGGTTAGAAAGACCTTCTATATAGCACACCTTATCATGAAAGGGTTCACATCTAGATCAAGAGAGGTCATTGTGCCTCTCTACTCATCACTCATCAGGCCCATAATTGAATACAATGCCCCATTTGGGATGTACCTTACCCGACACCTGCAGCAACTGGAAAGACCCCAAAAGTACCTCACCAAGAGGATCAAGGGTCTCAAACAGATGGCCTATGCAGTTCAGCTAAAAAAACTCCAGCTCTACTCAGTTGCTTACCACCTACTCAGAGGCGATCTGTGCCTGACGTATAAAGCCATGTCCAACCCAGAACTAATGGACATGCTCCACATCAGGAAATCCAAATCCCTTAGAGCTACATGCTTCAGAGACTCAAACCTTAGTACAGAAATAAATAGGACATGCTGGAGGGACAGATTCATATCCCAGAGGCTCCCCTCACTCTGGAACAAAATCCCAATCCATGTTAGGCAGAGCCCCTCAATGACCCTGTTCAAGAGAAATCTTGACAAGTGGATGGGAGACAGTAAGTTTACCCCTGGGATCTCTTCTGTGTCCCTGCTAGAAGAGGCACAGTAAACTAACGTTAAAAAAGCTATCTTCTGTGACCTACTAACAATAAGCACAGTAAACTAATCTAAAAGGGTGGCGAATGCCAAAACACACTCTGGCTAGGCTTATAAATGCCCTAGGGCAGATAGGCTAGTATCAACCTATGAACCTAAAATGCACAGACTCACTCTCTGAGCTAGTTCTTAAATTACTATCAAACATTTTTGCTGGGTTTTCTCAGATTATATCATTCTTGTCACCTATGTGTCAAAAGATTTATCTCTCAGAGGTTGCCTGGAACTGGAAGTCATAAAACCAGTTAAATGCTTTTACCCTTGAAACCTGTAATTATTTCTGTTTCCAGACAATAGACAGAATTTCTAGCTGCAGACATTCTGTCTCTTTGCTGTGTAAACTCTTTACTTATTTTCTTAGAGTTTGCAAGTTAACTCTGTATGTTCCAACTTCTACCGTGAAGACTTACACTTGCATAGGCATATAGTCCATATATGTTTCTGCTCTTTTCCAGTAGGGTGCACTGGTGTTACATTTTTGAAGCTCAGCACATAACATACAGTTTAACACAATGTTCTGCACCAGCAGTTTAATGCACATATAACATATAGTTTTCTTACATTTGTAAGACAAGCATATGGATCATATTAATATGTACAAATGATATAGGATTATTTACAAAATTCTAGCTAGCTGGGCTGGCAGCCTCGCAGCGAGGTTAGGTTGCAGTTATTTATGCTAAGAAAGAATGGTAGGAATAGAGAATGTGCTAGAATGAAGAATTTTGTCTTCTTAGATCATTCATCAGTTTATTTAAAAGCTGAATAAGGCTTATATTAGAGCTGAACCATTTTTATAATATGGCAGCAGGGTTACATTAAAGGAAATTATCCAGAATTAGGAAGTTTCTTATATTTATTTATTTATTATTTGTTTTATTTATTTTGCTTTTATTTACTGGGATAGTCCATATGGGTACAAGACTCCTTTTCAGGGGAGGCTCAGAGAGAAAACCTCCACAGTTGTGTAGATATATTCTATGATACAAACTGGATTTCAGTTTACAAACATACAGTTATTTACAGTTAATGCACAAAGTTGTACAAAATATGCAAAAATGCAGCATTTTGCAGAATAAATGAAGTGTTGGGTTGTATTAGTAAGACAGAATTTTTAGTGTTGATGGAACACTCATACATTACATTTATAACATACAAACATTATGCTAAGAGTTTGACAACTGATAATGTAGCAGTGAAGGAAATAGAATATGGGATAGAACATTTTTCGTTGACAGGTGAGATTATTTGCCAGGAGGCAAGAAGAGGCAGAGAAATGATAGTATTTGATGTTGTTTATTTATTTTTTTTGAATAATTGATAATTACTGTTAGGTCTGAGGTCATGTGAATGAAAGTAAGGTGAAGTACAAATAATCAAAATTAGGAACCATTTTTAATTAAACCTTTGAGTAGAAGTTCCTTTTATAACAGCTTTGTGATATATGAAAACAGAGGACAAATCTTTCATAAGCATGTGTGGGTATATGTGTGTGTCTGTGTGTGTGTATATATATATATATATATATATATATATATATATATATATATATATATGCAGCTGTGCAGATTTTGTCTTTTGTGATATCCAAGATTTTAACTCATAATTCATAAAAATGTCCCAGGAACAGCCATAGTGGCATTGTTATCTTTCTTCCAGTATGCAGTGAACTTGGAGATAGTTAGCTAAAGATGGATATTGCAGAAAGGGGAAAATAGGGTTCTGCTGCCCATTTATATCCCCCATGTTTTATTTTCTTCATTGGATGGAATTTAATATTATTCACAGCATTCACTAAAGAAATATATTTTTTAAATGTTTTGAAGCAATCTGTATAGGCACTGAGGCATGTATTGATTATGTGTCTCAATGTTTCACTCTGTCATTCCAGATATAGTTGCCATTTATTTATTAAAAAGTTTCATATGATGTTATTACTCCATGGTCCAAATAAATGAAAACAGTCCCTAGCAATGTCTGAATAGAGTTAGTGTAGTGATTTTTACTTTAAATGGCAAACTGCATTGTTCTGCATGTGTTTTCCACAAGCATGTAATTACTCTGATTTGGTACAGTCTATGAGACAGCACACAGAAAAGACAACTTCCTACAAACCAGAACATGTTTATGAGATAATGGTCTAGAAGATGTTAATGACAGTACTGACATTTCAGCAAGGATGAACCAGGAACCACAATAACAAAATGAACCACAAATAAAAGAGAATGAGAGTAATCCAGAAATGCCACAACAGCATCTAGCTCCAAAAAAAACTTTAATTTAGCACTTTTGTCAAAAAAACAGACTTCAGAATAGCATTTACCATACTACACAGGTTTAAATACCCTCCCCAACAGTTTATCAATTAATTGTGACATCACTTCCCCTTGTCTAAAATAGTTTACACTCAGATAAGTATATACACAATAAGGAAAAAAACAGCAACAAACTGACTAATGCTCCACAAAAAGCATAAATCCACGAACTTGCAAGCTAGTAATGCAAACTTTTTATTCCATAAATCCATTTTTTCAAGTAACAAATGTACTGGGCCACCTCTAGCATCTGAGGTTACACATTCTATACCTCTAAACATAAAACCATGATTAGGAAAAGAGTGGATGTGTCTAGCTAAGGCATTGTCTAGTTTGTTATTTCTAATGCTATACAAATGTTCATATACTCTGTCCCTCAACCTTCTATCAGTCTTTCCGATATAAAAGGCAGAGCAGCTGTAACACTTAGCAAGATAGACCACTCCTTTTGTATGCTAGAGGTAGCCCAGTACTACTGTTACTTGAAAAAATTTAATTGTTTTGGCAACTACGTACGTTTGCATGTCTCTATCCAGGTCTTAATGAGATGTATTATATCAAATGTATTTTAAAACTGAAAAGTCTTTTAAGATAATCATAGCTATATTTTTTTTTAAAAGTTTTTTAAAAACCTTTTAGGGCAGAAATGTATATTATTTTACATAGCAAACATTTTATGAATTTGACATGTTATGCATATTATATTATATTATTTTACTAAATAAAGTTGTCCCAGTAGGAGTGATGTATGAGTTTTGCATCAGTAGTTTAACTGTTTTAGTTTGTTTAAATTATACGGTTTTTGAGTATGTACATAATTAAAGTCAGAAACCTAGTTATAGGTATGGTTTCTGACTTGTATACTTTTTGTGTAGTATATTAAGTATTTTATAAGTTTTTAGAATGTTTTTAAAATATTTATAGACATATAAATTATGACTTAAATTAATAAATATGTTAGTAGGCTTTAATTAATTTATCTAGAAGTAGATATAATTCATAGTATGTGTGTCTAAGGAATTTTCATAATCTACTAAACTGAAGAACTGCGTTTATTTAACCATCTCATGGAATGCTGTTAGCATTTAATCAATTAACTTTTATATTAAACTTAAAAAATAGAACATTATAATATAGATCATAATATGATTACTGGAAAAGATTATCATGAAAGGTAAGAAAGACTTTGAGTTTCAAAATCAGGCCTGCCTTAAGAATAAAAGTAAAACAAAAAGAAGTGACCAGCATAGCTGAACTAAAATAATAAAATGTATTCAAGACCTAAGCATTTCTTCAGACTGAATAAAATCAAACACTCAGACAGACTTAAATACTGCAGCTCAGTTAGAAATCACAAAAAACAAAATACCTATAAAACAATTAAATGATTAATCACCATAACAACAAGCTAAGTCTTCAAATAAGGTCTAAGGGGAATATTCTCATTCAGGCCAAAATTCCTATCAGCTTGTAAATCTCGAATCCATCTCAGTTCATTATTTTCTGTTATATTAAGAATACAAACATAATATTTTTGTTTGTTAACTAGATCACCTTAAATAAGAAACTATGATCAATATTAGATTTAGTGTGCTTATACAATGCATTTGTATTAAAATTCATTCTAATTTCACTGACAGGGTTGAGAACCATTTCTTTCAAACGTCTGTTTGTCATACCAACATAAAAACAGGGTGATCTTTACAAGTTCCAAAATATACCAAATTGCTACTTTTGCAATCAGTATAAAATTTAAATTCATACTTGATTGTAGTAGTAGGGTGTACAAATGAAGGAAGTCCAAAATATAGCAGTATGTCTTGCAGCAGTGACAGGGGTATGTACCCAATTTATAAGACAAAACTCATGGTTCAGTTCTCATATTATTATTATTATTATTATTATTATTATTATTATTATTATAACAAAGTCTTTGCTTTAAGTTCTTGGCATTCCTAAAATAAAACTTCAGTTGTTCACCTCAATCCTCCTTACAACGTCATCTACTAATAGTATCGGATACTTCTTTTTTATAATATTGCATATAGCATTGTTGTCATTTAAATACGTAAAACTAATTTGTAGACAGTTAGGAGCTTGGTGTATCACTCTATGATCCATATTTACATTGTTAGAAAAATAGGGCTCCCGACATGTTGCCCATAGCTCCTTGACACGAGTCAAAGTTTCAGCAATCTCATTAGGGATATATCCTCTTACATAAAATGTATTAATAAGAGATTCAAGCTTATCATCCGACCTCTCATCATTAGTATATAACCTTGAGGTTCTCAAACCTTTCTCCTTTAACACATTGCAGTAAGTGTAGTAAGTGTAAGTTGGATGCATGCTGCTTCTATGTAATTTAGTATTTCTTTAGCACGGTTTCTTGAACATTTCTGTTTCAAGACCCCCAATAGAGATTTTTAAGATATACACATATAAAAATCAATGGTGGAGTCAGAAGCGCAAACAGTAAATCTAAGAAAATCTGTAGTGCTATTAAACCAATGTGTAAAAGAATTAAGCAACTCAAGTGAGCCCTGTCATAGAATAAATATGTCATCCAGAAACCTATTATACGCCTTTAAATCATCAGAATAGATGTTAGCAAAAATATATTCTGCTATTCAAAAAAAGACATAACCATATTGGCGTAACTATTGGTACATGCAGTGCCCATAGCTAGACCAAGAATCTGCAGAAAAAACTCACCATTAAAAACAAATACATTGTTCTCCAATACCATTACTAACAAAGCACAAATTAATGTAATCTGATTATGTGTATAACTACTACTTTTGTGCAAAACATTTCTGCCTGCATCAAGACCAAGACCATATTATTTGGGTATAATAGTAAAAAGTGTAACAATGTCCATTGAGACTAATAACAAATCAGAGCAGTCATCTAAGATCTGGATGTTCTCATAAAGTTTATTCAAAAAGTGTTCCGTTTCTCTTAACACAGGTAGTACTTTTTCAAGAATCGGTTTTAGTTTATCCTCTACATAGATATAAATTGTTTCAGTTAACCAGCCTTGGCCTGCAACAATGAGCCTCATAGGTGGCCTCAAATTATTCTTGTGAATCTTAGGGAGACCATTTATAACAGGTACCACTGGCTCATTCACTAGAAAATACATATACAGATCATAAGGTATTAAACCAGTCATTAAAAGTTCATAAAGTTCTTCATGGACCTTTTTTGTAATAGACATAACTTCTTTCATATCTATACGGGAGTAGACCATAGTATCAGCTAAATGCTCATACATGCCATTAATATAAAATTAAGTATCAATTACTAAAATCAAGTATGAATTTAAATTTTACACTGACTGCAAAAGTAGAAATTTGGTATATCTTGCAACGTGTAAAGACTGCCCCTGTTTTTATGTTATGACAAACAGAGGGTTCTTAAGCATGTCAGTGAAATTAGAAGGGATGTTGATACAAATGCATTGTATAAGCAAATTACATCTAATACTGGTCATATTTTCTTATTTAAGGTGATCCAGTTAACAAACAAAAGTATTAGGGGTGGTTGTCTTGTTAATATAAGAGAAAATAATGAACTAAGATGTATTCTAACTTTACAGGCTGATAGGAATTTTGGCTTGAATGAGACTGTTCCCCTTAGACCTTATTTGATGACACATAAAAATAGACATTAGCTTGTTGTTATGGTGATTAAGTGTTTAATTGTTTTATAGGTATTTTGTTTTTTGTGATTTCTAATTGAGCTGCAGTATTTAAGTCTATTTGAGTGTTTGATTTTGTTCAGTCTGAAGAAGTGCTTAGGCACGGAAGTGCTCACTGTCTTGAATACATTTTATTATTTTAGTTCAGCTGTGCTGGTCATATCTTCATTTTGTTTTACATCTGTTGATTGTGTTGAATGACTTTTTGTTGTGGTGGACTTGCTTCTTTTCTGCCTTAAGAATATTCATAACAGTATTCATGAATCCCTACATGCTACACTGAGCCAGTTTACACAACTTGCAGCAACATTCAAGCTATTTTGGATTCAGCAAACAGCTGTACATATTGTGTCTGGCTGTAAAACAAGGCTTAATAGATGAATATGCTAAGGACTGAATAAAGAGCTGAAGTGCATGCTAATTAAGCAAATAATCATTGAGGAGCAACTCAGCAAAATATAAAATGAGCGCCTGCATGTCACACTGACTTTACCTCTGAATTACAACACATGCTGGAATAAAGCTATGAGGACACTTTAAAAATGTTAGATGTTACTGCAGCCATCATAAATCTGTATGTACAAGAGGCTCTAATACAAGGTGCTGCTGCAACCAGATCTCAGCCCAGAAGGCATAGGGTGTTCGTACCAAGTTTGACCCACCATTGACTTCATGACATAGAAATAATATACTGCTACAGGGTTGACTAGGATACCTTAAAGAGAATAGAACATCTGATGCCCTCAAATGAGGTACCATGGTAATCAAGGAGAATCCATCTTGGTGGAAACCAAGGTATGTGTAGCATCATGCATACTAGCTGCAGGGACTTTTCAGAGACCTATAGGGGACACAGTGGGGGAGGTTGCAGGCCTCTGCCTCAAGAACCCTATGTCAGTTTCTGAGCATAATGCTGCAATATGTGTTGGGAGCACAGCTGGCTTCCACACACCCCAGAAGAGAGACAGCTGCTGCCATGTAGAATTGCTATGCAACACAACATATTTCCTGAGGTTCTTGGTGCTATACAATACATCAACATTGAAATAAAAGCTCCTTTAAAGAGAAAAGGCTATCACTTTGTCAGCTGTCGGGTGGTAAGTAATGCACAAGGTATCATCTATAAAGTGTCTGCAGGTGACCCTGGCAGTTTCCATTACTCTCACACATCACACCTGTGGCTTGTACCCAGATTTCTGACTGGCCAGATAGGGACAAACAAAGTGAAGACTAAAAAAAAAAAAGGTCTTCCATGCTAGGTTCTTTAATGCGGAACATCAGAGATCCACATTAAACAAAAATAGCTCTGTGTTTATTTTTTTATTTGATTGGCCTGGGCCAATCAAAAATAAATAAACACAGAGCTGCTTCTGTTTAATGCAAAACATCACAGTTCTGCATTAAACAGAAGTAGCTCTGTTTTGCAATTTTTTGATTGGCCCGTATACCGATATATGGGCCAATCAAAAATTGCTAAACACGGAGCTACTTCTGTTTAATGTGGAACTGCGATGTTCCGCATTAAACACAAGAAGCTCTGTGTTTAGCGATTTCTGATTGGCCCGTATGCCGGTATATGGGCCAATCAAAAAAAAAAAAAAAACAAAGCGGAGGCTGCCCGGGATTTAAACCGATAGTGCAGGACTCAGGATCAGGCTGCTGATGCCGGGACAGTCCCGCCCAAATAGGGACGTCTGGCAACCCTGCCTGTACCTAAGACTTTCTAAACACATCTTTCCATAAGGACATCTAGTGGTGGATGCAGCTGCTGTGGTAGAGCAGTTAACTCTGTCACCTCCCAGTAAGAGGTTCTCTGGTTCGATTCTCAGCTGGGGTGCTTTCTATGCGGAGTCTGCATGTCCGCCCTGCGGTCACATGGGTTTCCTCTAGGTGCACTGGTTTCCTCCCACATTCCAAAGACATGCAGTAGGTGGATTGGACACTCTAGATTGGCTGCAGGTGTGAGTGTGTTTGTGAGTGAGTGGTATGGATGAACTACTGTGGCAGGGCTAGCCAACCAGCAGCATAAACCTAGGCTTGAGATGATTGTCACTGTTGAAAGTGACATCCCAACCCCATGTGCAAAATGGGAAAAAGGGGTAAGGATGGATGTATCTAGTGGGGGTGCAGAATATGCATTTGAACCTTGGCTGATGACTCCCATGAGGAACCTTTACAATCCCATTGAGCAAGATTAAACAATACACAAGCGTAGACTAGAAATGTCATATTTTTGCCCTGCTTAAGTTATGTTTACTGAATGTAGATACATTTTGGAGTGCCCTGAAGAATGACTGCACCACCTCTGCCAAACTCTGACAATCTGTGCCATATTACTTTACATAATTATCAGGAAAAAACCCACAAAAACTAGTAATACAAGTACTAGGAAGAAGCAGAAGGGTAAAGCAATCATCACTGAAACAGTTCTTTAGAAACTATATCTTTCCTAATGGCCTTGAGCCTAATTCTCTCTTTTATTTTGAACTGTTAAAATTGTTTGATAAGCAAGGCTGTGACTTCATAGAAATACTGATCAAGCATTATTCTAGATTGTTGCACTCAATTGCAGGGGATTTGGACATCCTCGATAATTTAATTAGAACTGATGTATGTTGATTTCCTAAGGTATAAATATGAATATTGTAGATTATGTGAAAACATTGATCAGTATTTGAATAAATTAGGAGAAAAAAAAGTAAAAAAACTTGAAAGGGACAAATGTGATTAGTTTACTCCCAACCTCCACCTTCACATCTTTGGGGAAATTTGGGTGGTAACAATGGAATAAGAGCTTCTGATACTAATGTCAGTACGGACATTAGTATAAATACCCATGAGAACCATCATGCTGTCATATCGAAACAACAGCTTAGACTTAGTGAATGTTTAAGAGAGCATAGAGGTCAACAGCCAGGGCCTACATCTAGTACCACTAACAACCAGCCTAATAACCAGGATTTTCATACATCTTCAAGGAGACATCAAACCAATAGGAGGAAGAAAGGGGTCCAATGGCAGAACCCGTGGCCCCGGACGTCGAACAGTCGTCACTGGAGATGAGTCCCAGCAATGTGAGTGACCATTCTGGACTTGAAGTCAACTCAGAATGTGTACGGGTTGTTACTAATACAAAAGGTGACTTTAAAATTTTCAGTTATGCTGACGTTGATGTTGAAATTTCTTTAGCCAATATTTTGACTAAATGTTTAACTTTTGTTCCATCAAGGAGAGCAGACCTTGCTGGTACTATTTTGGACTTAAAACTGTTCCTAAGTAAAATTAACTTAACATTATTGTTTGGTTCTGATACTTGTTTTGATGGACAATTCAGAGTAGGTAGTTCATTTAATCCACCACTCCAGCCTTTATTAGTTACTTTTAAGTGTATTTGTGAAATGGACATGAAGTCACTATTGTGTAAACGACGTAAATGTGAGGCTATGTATAATTAAAATAAGGATGGCCAAGATTTGATTTTTTTTTACATTGTTCTAATGTAAGGGTCATGAAACCCGATAAAGGAGGAGGGCTTTTATGGATATGAGTGACTATAAGTCTAGGATGCTTAAAATATTGAATGCGGATACATATGAACCTGTGTCGTTGAATGAAGTGAATGAGGCTTATGCTAGAATTAAATCTCATATCAATGACTTACTGATTGATTTATATATTGCTATAAATTTGTATAATTATTTGTATATGCCTTCACCATTAATCCCAGTTATTTTTACGGTCCCCAAAATCCATAAAGACTTACATGACCCCTGCCCCTTTACAACCAATGGTGGATGGAACAAATTCCATCACTTATGATTATGCAAAATTTGTAGATAGTAAGCTGAAAAGATTTCTCAAACATGAACCCCAAATTTATAAAGATTCACGGCTCTTTCTTGAAAAAATGAATGAGCTTGAATTTAAGGCCGAATTTAATTTTCTAACTGCTGATTTCAGAGATCTATACACAGTCATTCCCCATGACTTGGGGATTCAATGGGTAACTGATTTGTATTATAGAAAGGAGCAACCACTGATGACATTAGCCTAATAGGGGAATTATTAGATTTAATTTTGGTTAATAACTTCTCATATTTTGATGGCCAATATTTCTTAAAAAAAAGAGGGGTTGCTATGGTTTCACCATGTGGTGCCAGTTTTGCTAATATTGTTATGGCCATGAGGGAACATAGGTTTTTATTTACAAACCCCATTTTTAGAGAGAAGATTTTTTTTGCACCCATTACCTGGATAATATTTTTATCATCATAAAGGGTAATGCTGATTAGATTACTTGAATATTGTAATAATTCTACTGATTTTCTGGAATTTACTTCTGATTATAATTCTGATGTGATTTCATTTTTAGATATTGAATTAAGGAAAGACAAGGCAAATTTTAGATATACCTTGAAGAAGAAGAAAAAGTACATATTCCAAGGGTCTATATTATATCAGTGAATGCTTAAAATAGCGAAAACTGTATAATCGACCATAGGACTTTTTCCCAGGGAAAGAAATTGCTGATCCGTAAAAAAAAAAAAAAAACACAAACACAAAATAAAGTTCACCTTGTTGTCCAACAGGTTACATACCCTGGGAAGAGCTCTGTTGCTGCAGTGGATCACTGAAATGGGTTTTTTACATTGTCGTCTTGATGATTCGGTCTTTGATTTTGACGATCTGAAGGGGACCCATATTGTATATATATATATATATATATATATATATATATATATATATATATATATGTATATATATATATATATATATATATATATATATATATATATATATACACACATACACACACACACACACACACACTCACACACACACACACACACACACACACACACACACATATATATATATATATATATATATATATATATATATATATATATATATACATATCTACTTCATTTGGTCAACATTTTAGAATGTCGAAGACCATATGGTCGAGACCATATGACTGACATTCAAAATGTCGACCATTTAATTAAAAAAAGAAACACAACAAAAACTTACCTTCACTCTGCTAGTAGGGGGACTACACCCCCCTGCACCCCCACACTCCCCAGAACTTAAATATACCAATTCTGAGATTGTACTACAGTGAGGAAGTTGGAAATCTTTCTATTCCACACTGTAAGGAGATGCCGGTTCTGCACGGTCGACATTTCGAATGTTGGTCATATGGTCTCAGCCTGGTCTATATCAGTTCTGTGGAAATCCATTTCAGTGAATACCAAAAGAGCGACACGTATTAATCGAACCGCAAATAGACTGAATGCACTAAACCGCAAAATTTAAAACATCGAATGGTCATAATCGGCCAACCCCACCACCCACTACATACTACCTACCCAAACAAAATAAATAAACCACATACATATACTAACCAAACCCTACTCCTAACCCTAATGTAAAGCACCAATACCCAACTTCTAACCCTACACTAAACCCCACATGCACAACTATCTATGCACTATCCTTAACCCCTCCCTAACCCTAAGGTCTATAACTATCGCACACTTCCCCTACGGAGATATACCCGAACAAAATAAATAATGCACATAAATGCATTTAACAAAACCCTACTTCTAACACTACACTAAACCCCACATACACAACTATATATGCACTATCCTTAACCCCTCCCTAACCCTAAGGTCCATAACTACCGCACACTTCCCCTATGGAGATATACCCTAACAAAATAAATAATACACATAAATACATTTAACAAAACTGTACTTCTAACGCTACACTAAATCTTACATACATAACCTATTTATACACTTACCTTAACCCATACCCTACCCAAAGGTCCATACCTATCGCACACTTACCTTACGGTGCTATACCACAGACGGACAAACCCAAACACTTCAACATTTTGGGTTTCACTGTTTTGGACATTTGTCGTTTACGTAGTTCGCGCAATATGTGTTGATCATTTCATATTTGCGGAAATGGCATTTTAATCATCTGATAGGGAGCCGTCTCAGCTATATGGTCTTCGACATTCTGAAATGTCGACCATGTGATGGGGACCCTTATATATTTATATATATAATTAGCAAGCATGGACATCAATAGTGGACACACTGTGGGTGTCTTCCACCTCTGCCTCCACATGCATTACAGCACTGGTAACCCCACTGATCTGCCTGGATCCCTTACAGTCAAAACAAACTCCTTCATCTTAGTGAATGGTGACTCTGTAGCAGGCCCACATGCCACAGCCTTGGTTCTTTTAATAGCAGTCTTTATAATATCAGTAGCCCTATATCCAATAACAATGTAGCCATGGCTGTGGGCACCCATACCATTCATATCAAAGACCACCTGTCACCAGACACAGTCAAAGAAGGCCTTTTCAACTGAGAGTGGATCTAAGATCATAGGATCATAGGTGGTTACTAGGCTAATGACTCTAGGGTCCTTACAGGCCTAAGCAAGTTTTTTACCTTATTTCCACGATCAGCATCTATCACCTCTGTCCAAGCGGGACATAGGTGGAACCCCTGAGGTGAACATATGGTTACGCATCTAATTGTCCAGATTGTGCTTGAAGAGGTCCAATGAGGTATTCTGTTTTACATGAAGTGTGAGTCTGTTCTAATGGTGTGGTAACCTCTGGGAGATGATTCTGTCCTTCCAGCAGGTTCTATTAATGTCACATACCAGGTTAAGTCCATTAGAGTGAGTAACACATGTACAATTTGACTTACGGATATACAGCATTTCCAGTAAAGCAGGGTCAAAAATTGCCTTACCTGCAGGGCAGAAATTACCTCTGAGAAATCTGTAGGAAACAGAATAAAGTGACAGTGATTTCAGATGGTCCTCATAGGACAGATGCTGAAGATCTTGAGTTTTCCTTGTGAGGAACCTTTGTGGTCTCTCAAGTTGCTGCAGGTGCTTGGAATGGTACATACCAAAAAGAGCATTGTACTGTTATCAGCCTGATGGGGGAGGAGTACAGGGAGGTTATAACTTCTTTTTTTCTGGAGGCAATCCTCTTACTTATTAGATGATCAATATTGAATGCCCTTCCTACTACTGTGGAGACATGGTGATCAAAGGTAAGGTTGCTGTCAACCTGTGTTCCCAGGTCTGTCACAACTGAGTGCTTACTTGGGGTGTTGCTATTGATGTGGTAGTTAGCAGGGGCATCACTCTTACTGAAAGGGATGATAATACATTTTTTGGCATTTAGTTTAAAGCCCATGACTTTGGCACCAGTCATTTTTTGTGTAAGACCCTCTTGCAGGATGCTGACATCATTTGGAGATTCTTTGATTGCTCCCAGTTTGCAGTCATCAGCAAGCTTTGCCAGCCACTGATTTTACTTTTAGCTTGCACATTGGAGAAATAGATTCCAGACAGTAGAGGACCCAGGACTGAACCCTGTGGAGCACCACTAGTTACAGGTCTGCTGTTGGAGGTGAATTTCTCTCTTTTGACTATATGGGTTCTATCAGTGAGCCAGTTAGTGACCCATCAGTGCTTAGACTATGATTAAAAAGAGCACCCAGTGGCATTGCTAATTCCCATTTAAGTCCATGTAGGATGTAGCCTGGGATGTTATCAGGTCCCAGGGATGCTGTGTTTTTGACCTTAGAGAGGGCATTCACAACCTGCTCTTTAGAGATACAGGGCAGAGAACAGCTGGTAGGGATGTCTTGGGATAAATGTGAAAGGGAAGGGGGAGTGAAGTTTTCACAGAACCTGTTGGCTAACAGGTTAGCAATGTTCACAGACTCATTATATGTGGTATCATTAACTAACAGTTTGGCACAAAACTAAGGCTTTGCTTTTAGGTTATGGATGTAACTGAAGAATGCCTTATGGTTGTTCTTAGTTGAGGAAGCTAATTTGGATTCATACTTGGCTTTAGAGGACTTCACAAGGAGTCTTATTTGCTTGTTTAAGCTGAGGAGGAAGTGTTTCCGGTTTGGTGCTTGCTTCCTCTTACTCTCAGACAGAAATTCCTCTTCCTCTTATAGTAAAGCCGGTTAATGGCAGTTGTTCACCAGACAGGTTTGTTCTTCCTTGAGGAGCTTGTTTTGGTCCTATCAGGTACAGATGCATCAATGCAGTTGTTCAGGTGTTTGTATAAAGTATTTGTGTAGAACTCGGCATAGTTTAGATGTATCTTGGTAGACTCAAGTAGATCCTCAAAGGCAGAGTGGGTGTCCTGATTCATGGAGTGGGTCTTGTAGCTGTCAATGACTTAAATATGTGTCCTTCCAGCAGTTAATTGCACCTGAAGTATCTCCTGAGAATCATGCTGTCTAACCAATCTGGAGGTGTATTTATCTTTAATGAATATTGATGCATCGCCTCCTTTAGTTTTCATGCTTTCAGTTTGAGGTCTGAACATGTGGAAGGAGGTGTAGCACAATATGGCTGAGGTACTCTCCACAGCCTTGAACCAGATCTCTGTGACTGCACAAATGTCTATGTCTTCCAAGGTGAGGACTGCTTTCAGTGAATGCAGTTTTGTGTTAAGACTCCTAGTATTTAGCAACCAAAGCTTGAGGTTGTTCTTAGATGGAGTTTTACATTGGGAATTTTGCTCTTGAGACAAGAAAAGGCATGCATTATAGGGGTGGCAAGAGCCTTGGTCAGTAGTCAAAATCCCAGGGGTGGCAGATGAAGACCATCTCTGGCAAAGCATAGAGGTCTGTCGATCATGTCATCCCAGGCTGACAGATACTGCATCCACTTGGAATGACACTAGAAACTAAGCCAATTATTGAAGTCAATCATTTTCTGTTTGTATTGACACATCATCCTAGGTGAAGGTAGAATGCTGCTTAAGGCTAGGGAAATACCAGCCTGAGACACATACTCCAAGAGCTCAATCATGTCTCTTTTTATGTAGTCAAGAGAGGTACATTTCAAGTCATTCACACCAACATGGACTATGACACAGTCATAGAAATACCTGTTGTTGAGAGACTTGAGTGCATGTATGATATGGTGGATCCTGGCACCTGACAGACAGTTGACCATGACCTTTTCCTTATCCAGCCTGTTGATAGGGACATCTGTGTGTCTCATTATGGAATCACGTATGGCTAATATATTTGGTTTTATGTTTTGCCTTAAGGGCTTCACAGGCGAGACTCTGATATGTGAGCTATTATGTGTACTGTGTTCTGCAGAAGAAGTATTATGTGTAGCATGCTTGTGTTTGTGTTTGAAAGGTCTCTGGTGTTTAGGTATGTTTCTGGTGAGGACTTCTACATATGTAGGTATGTGGGATGTGGGTTTGGGTCAAGTAAGAGGTGAAGTGTGCATGCTGACTACCCGCTAACTATCACTGGTACATGAGAGAGCATGAATTCAAGGTTAATAATATAGTTGCATCTCTCACGTGTTGAGTTTGTGTGGTCTAGGACCAGATGGTTGTCAGTGAACATGAGGCAGTTACTACACTGTCTAAGGATGCCCCTGTCAGCCAAGCTGGCTGGAGAAACTGTTGGAGGTTGTACATCCATAGTGTTCCATAAATTTATATGGTCAGGAAGAGAGGTCTCACTTAGGAATGGCTAGTGGGTGACAGGTGTGTTGGAACCTCTTTGCCTTATGGTGATGGAGATCCTGAACACTGACCTCATTCTCAACATCTGAGAATACAAGTTTGCATGGGACTGGTATATTTTCTTTTGGGTTAGGTGCCATATCCCTGTAATGAAGTAAAAAAGAAGTATATCAGTTACAGCACACAAGACACAGCACAACCGGGGTGGGTGTGGTTACATCATGATTTAATACTGAGCAAAAAGCAAAGTCATTATTCCAGCATCAATGTTTAAACTTGTTAAAATTATATCTTAATAAGAAAATTTAAGCAATACATGTACAATTTCAATATAACTCCCATGGCAATAACAAAAAAAAAAAAAAAAAACATGTCCGGGATATATAAAAGCATTAATAGTGAAAAGTTTCTTAATGTAACTTTAAACTACATAAGCCTTATAAATCAGACATGACAACATCCACAGAATGTTGCTACAAACCCACTAAGCAAAGAACATTACAATAGCGATATTTCAACTTTCATTACAAACATAACTTTGCAAAGTGTACACAGCACTCATTTTCATAATAAAGACCTACTAAATTAATTCTGTAAGCAGTAGTTGTATAGAACTTGATATACCTTCACAGCAATTGTTAAGAAAGTTCTCCGAAAAGTAATGCAAATGCAATGTTATAACTGTTAGCAACAGTAGTTTTGTTTGGCAGCACTAGGGAAACCAAGCAGTCTTCCGCAGCATGATGTAAGTTCCATTCTGCTTATACCCTATAGATTAACTCCCCTGGGCACACTGAATATGTAAATCAGATTTCAACTCATAGGTTCATAGGTTCATAGGTTGGTACTAGGCTATCAGCCCTATAGCCTATACAAGCCTAGCCATAACAATTCCCTGGCTATTTCTTCCCACACTATTTACTTCCCTGGACCCCTGTCTAGCAGGGCGACTGACGTAATCCCCGGGGTGAATTTCCTTTTTCCCATCCAATCATCAAGGGTCCTTTTGAAGAGGGCCAAAGAGGCACTCTCCTTGACATGTATGGGCAATCATTTCCAGAGTCTGGGGAGTCTCTGGATCAGGAACCTATCCCTCCAGCATGTTTTGTTTATTGTGATGACAAGGTTTAGATTCCTGGAGCATGTGGCTCTGAGAGATTGGGATTTCTTTAAGTGTAGCATGTCCAACAGCTCTGGGTTTGACATGGCCTTATATGTTAAGCATAGACTGCCTCTGAGTAGATGATATGTGACAGAGTATAGACTCATTATCAGTCCTGAATCACTCTATCTGCCCAAGGTGATAGGCAGGAAAACATGGTGTTAGGACCAACACAATGCCATGCACATGCCTGAGAAGTACATGGTGAGTATGGCTAGGTAATGCCTTAAAAATGTGACTTGTTAGCAGTTGTATACATTTAATTACTTGTTTATCACCCCCTGTTAATGGGAAGCACACTTACAGATGGTGTATGATAGAGACTAGGCTTACTGACAAGTTTTCATGTATTTACTGACAAAGTCAGATCAAATGTTTGCAATGCTGACATACCTAAAAAAAAGTTTAAATCTTTGCAAAATCTAATGCATATATGCTACAATGGGATCATAATGGAGTAATACACACAAAAAAGCAAAAACATAATCCTGTCTTACGGACATTT